>NC_069092.1:5137620-5437620 GCF_947172395.1 Bicyclus anynana
ATTCATATGAGTTGTGGGTTTTCAAAGTTTCAAAGTTTAACTTGTCTGAGGACTTCGTCTTATATACCTAGTTACATTATTGTTATGTAGAGCGGCAGTGCGAGACCTACATCATTGACAAACCGAAGCCCCGTGTTTTCATCTGCTTAGTTCCCGTTCAGGTGGAAGTACGTGTTTAAAATGTCACCAAAAGATAGAGTGATTCGTGGCTAAGGTATGTAATTTCATAAGGTGTTATGTAAATAAATATGACAAGTATGGTTGGAAATGGCTGAAAAATCAAACCGCCTGGGAGAGTTAATCGCAACCAAACGCTACCTCATTTCTAAAAGAAACATAACCAAACAATGCATGTTGGAATGTATCTACAAAAAAGTCAACGATGGCCTACCTAAATTTATTTTGGATAATCAGTTTTTTACAATAGCCAATTACCAATTATATGTGAATGAAGCTGGAAAGTCTGTTTTTTATTCAAAAGAGGCAGAGATTGCCGCGGGCGTCTGATAGTACATATATTGTAAAGGAGATGGTCCATTTCAGGTCCACTCTTGTACCCCGAATCATTAAAATTTAAAAAATAGAAGCATTTTATTAAAATTTATTAAAGTGAATAAATCTAACTAAATAAAAAGAAATAAATAAAGTAAAAACCTAAGTTTTTGATTTATAACAAGATGGCGCACATAGAGCAATTATGACATGACAATTGACAGCAAACGTCAAATCGATGATTGCATTGGAAACGTCATCTACCCGCCATTATTACCCCTATTAACGTTGCATTTCTTGGGAGATAATAAATATTATTTCGAAATAATTAAAATAAATTCGTAGATTTGTTTAATCAAAAATAGTTAAAATAAATATCTTCTTTTATTTCCGCTAGGGTACAATGACTGATCTTGGGCTCCATACGATTTTGGACCATCTCCTTTAGATAACTACTCCAGAAATAAGTTACGAGTAAGTTACAGCGTTTCAGTTAGGTTGGAATTAGTTACGATACTAAAATCTCAATCGTTTCAAGTCCGTCAATGCAAGAAAATTGATGAGTCAGGCGAACGAGCGAGCTCGTATAAAGGCCTCGCGGGAGAACAATACCAGCTCGCCTTTCAGCGATCTTCCCTACGCAATTAAGCGAACCTTTTTTGTTCGCCGCGCTTTCCGCTACTACATTATCGGTACACAATAGTAGCGATGATTTGCGAAAATGCCGAGATTATTTTTTGCGAGATTCACGGAGGCCGATTTGTTTGATTTGTAATCCCTCGTCATGCGATCGAGAGAAAAGTTTGCGGTGAAATGAATCTCGGAGGATATTTTTGATGGGACGTTTTTATTAATGACAGATTTTGCCCACTATGGAGCGCTTAATGACGTAGTTTAAGATATTATAACGTTGGATAAAAAGTACTTAGGGGGTTAAAAGTAGCCTGTGTTATTCCAGACTTTATTTAATCTTTGTGGCAAAGCTTTATTATCATCATCTGCTGTGATTTAACTAAATATATTTTTGTTAAAGTAAAGCTTGTGATAATTTTGGTTTAGGGTAGTTATACGCTTACGCTTATAATTATTATAAAGCACATTACAAGTCAGAGATGCTGGACAAAAGAACAAATCCATCAAAATACCTTTCAATTCAACTGAAGTGAAAATATTACGAATTCAAGGCTGCTCGGGCGTAATCTGGGGTTATATTTTTTACCGAAATTTAATTACAAATGTTCAAGGAACATGTGATCTAATTAATATTTTCGGGGTAAATAATATTTTTATTAAATAGATTTTAGAATGTGTCCCTTATACCCATCCTTATAATTACGACTTAGCCAAGTTTGAAGTATTTTAAAATGCAAGGATAGATAAAGGCCTGTGTTATTTGAATTACTTTGTTTGAAATCATAGAAAGTTTTTATTATTTAGTTAAAAACATATTAATTATGCAGTTTGGCTCCTATAAGTGGACTTGCCAACACCTTAAAGTTATGGGAAATACTCCTGAGCACCCTGTATAAGTATTAGGTTTTAAATATTTAAAGCAACCGTATTCTGTAGCAATAACGCCATCCACATCGACGTAATATTATTTTGAAAAACCCCCGTATGTCATGAAATTATTAATCACACTCCCGATCAAGTCTTCAATATTCTCTTTCAGTGCGCTTTCATTTGAGACCTCACTCGATTATTCTTCCTCACTTTCACCCCCCACAACTTTTAAACGGCTCAACCGATCTTTATAAAAATGTCCAAGAATACTCGCATATAAGTCAATTTTAATACAAAAAAAATCTAAATTGAAATCGCTTCATTCGTTCGGGAGCTATGGTGGTGCCACAGAGAGACTGACAGACAGACAGACAGACAGACAGATACATCAAACTTATAACATCCCTCTTTTTGCGTCGGGGCTTAATAACATCATTATCAGTTATTTTTTATGGCCACTACAACAATGCTACTTACTTATACGCTAGGCGTCCTTGTAGGAGAGAGGATATTCAAATTTCATTTATTTCAATTAAGCTTATAGACTACAAGCCCTTGAACAAAAATTACATGTGATATGAACCAACATGAATAACGCTTAGAGGGCTGTTACTATATCAGAAAATAACTCTGAGCACTATGCCGACATTTCTGAGCGGTACAGGTGAGTACGCGAGTGAAGAGTAAGGCTTGCGACTCTTATCTTTCGACTCCTGCGCTGGAAAAATGTACGGCTTTTACGGGTAAAGTATCTGTATAAGTGAACAAAACGAATTGCACAAATGCCGTACAGCTCAGACCAATTATTGTATAGGACCTGCCTCGCTAGACATTACTTTTCTGTCAAAGTATATGATCAACGATCTAATGCGATTATAAAAACTGTCTCTATAGTATCGATGTTAAATAGTTGTAATCGTGTTCGTTGGTTAAAGATCTCCGTAAAAATATCTTTTTGTGTAATTGAATTGTGTAAAAAACGGGCAAAAACTTGTAGTTTAGTATAAGATATATACAAAATCTAAGCTCATTTTCCTCAGAAAATGACAGACAATTTTGTTCGTCACTATGAGTGCGATACAGGTCCTTCTATAATTGGTCTGAGCCGTACAGTAATAAATGACCTATTTTGCTTCTGCAATTGTCGACAATTAAAAGTTTGTTCTGACTTCCGGCACCACCATTTTAGTACGGCACTAGGATTTTCGACATTTAATCGTATTTAACACTATAACAAAGCCGTACATTAATAATTAGTCGTAACTCATCATTTGTACCTGAGAATTCCATTCACTCGCGTACTCACCACTATACCGCTCAGAAATGACGGCATAGTGTTCAGAGTTATTTTCTGATATAGTAACAGCCTTCTAAGAGTTATTCACGTTGGTTCATTTCACAGGTAATTTTTGTTCAAGGGCTTGTAGTCTATTAGTTTACAAGCACTTTTGAAATGTCAAGTTGTGACGTGAAAAAATATTTATTTATTTAACCACTGTACCAAGTAGCAATATACCACATGATTCATATAGTTTTTGGCGAATTTCAATAAATATTTGCATATCATTTGTATGTTCCTCCAGATATCCGACATGGTATCTGAATTCCAATTAACATAAATCCGTCGATAAATCCTTGGATTACTACGCAAATTCGCGCAGGCCATGACTGATCGATGTTCTGTCAGGAGATTAATAATGCCATTTACATATGAAACGGCGCGATTGCCTTAGCGGACGTAAGAGTACCTACTTACCGACAGCTGCAGAAAAATAAAATATGTATTTTTTTCTAATATAGTATTATTATATTTATGCCAGAAAGATAATAAGTAGTCTAGTAGCCTCAATGCATCAGCGTTTCCTATTTTAATTTATCTAATCTTTCAACATTGTCAGGAAAAGAAAACAATTTTTTTGGTCTCTCATTTCTCTATTTGTCCTTTTTTTTTAATTTTTAACAATGTTAATACATATATTACAAAACACTATTAAAAATTTATAAAAAAATAAACCCTCCCGCTGCGGGACATTTGAGTGCCCAAGCAATCGGTGGTCAGGGTTCCAGAGTGAGAAACCTCCTCACAATACGCGCCGTCTCAAAAATCACTGCCTTCGGTATCCGACTCATGATCCAACAGTTAAGTGAAAGCTTTTTAAGATGTTGGTCGAAGCTTTTCGCTATATGACCATTGACGGAAACAACTATCGGAACAATAATAGTTGACTTAACATTCCACATAGCGGTAATCTCGTCCAAGGTCCAAGTATTTTGATACTTTTTCCTTTTCGGCTTTTACCAGATTATCGTCATGTGGAAAACAATTTATTGTTATTACTTAAATACTTGTATTTTAATCACACCTTATTCGTAGCTCGTACCTTATTCAAATAAGGCGGCTTAGGCGGCCAAGTTCGAAATTCGAAACTGCGCATGCGTCAAGTCGCGCGCATAATACCACAGAGTGTATAATAAAGTTCATTACGTAGACAGAGAAATTGTCTATTTGAAGAATATAATATATTAAGATCTTTTGCGTCGTAATGTTGCGAAAGTGTACGTCTATACATTTTTTGTACACAGTAGGTATGTGTAGACTTTTATTCTTAGATTTATAGTTTGTGGTGTGTGACGTTTCATATGGAAAGGTAAACAGCCGAGCTTCGTTAAAGTAAAATTGGTTACATTTTATAATCTGTTATTTTCATATGATTAGAGCTTTACATCAAGCTTACATCAAAACCCCTTAAAACGCGGGAGCTAGAGCCGTCATTGTCTATGGAATGTTTTGCATGTTGGTATTTGGTTCATGCTTGATTCTATATTAACAGGGCTGTCATTGACATTGACGTGCAATCAGCTGATTTGTTATTGTTGTGTCGTTCGCTTTTATTTTCAATAATTATCTGTGATTATTTTTAATAAGCACTTGAAGTGTATCTAGTCGTAAAGTGTTAGTAACATTGTCCAGAATAACTTACAGTAGTAAAAAGTAAAACCGTGGCGCTGTTGAAGACACTGTTATTGTGTAAAAAAGTGCTTTTGTTAATTTTTTTTTAACGTGAGCCTACTTCGTAAACCGGACAGGAAATAGGCTGGTGATGATGATGTGTCTTGCGTTTTATTATAATTTTAGGTATTTGTGCATTATGGAATGAAATAACGATTGAGTTGAGGAGCGCATGCGTAGTAGACAGTTCACTAAATCAATTCATATATAAGAGAGCCGCGTAGAGTTTACTGTCAGTTACACAAACTGTGTGCGGTGGCACGCGCACACAGTTCGTGTAGTTTGCCATATTATTGTCAAAAATGTCAAAGTGTAGGGTAATAAAATACTGTCGAAATGCCGGTATACGACTTGCAATTCCACAATAATAGGTATACGAGTAGACCAACAATGATAATTATTATTATATAGGCTCAGATTGCCTAACATCGTATCACATCGGTCGTATACTGTCTCAGACCAATTATAGAAGGACCTGTATCGCACTCATAGTCACGAACAAAATTGTCTGTCATTTTCTGAGGAAAACGAGCTTAGATTTGGTATATATCTTAAACTAAATTAGAAGTTTTTGCCCGTTTTTTACACAATTCAATTACACAAAAAGGTATTTTTACGGAGCTCTTTAACCGACGAACACGACTACAACTATTTAACATCGATACTATAGAGACAGTTTTTATAATCGCATTAGATCGTTGATCATATACTTTGACAGAAAAGTAACGTCTAGCGAGGCAGGTCCTATACAATAATTGGTCTGAGTATACTGTAGCTATATAATTATGAATGAATGTTTTAAAGAATGTTTATGGGCTTAGCTATATAGATAGTGTTCACACTTTATAAATGTAATTTCCGAATCGCATACTAAATGGCGCTATTACTAGTATGAACAAAAATTGTTTCGTGCTTTGATGATCGTTCTTCCGTGAGCCTGAAACTAGTACCTACTTCGTAAAACAGGAAGCGGTGCCAGGCCGGAAATAGGCTGATGATGATGTGTTTTGCGTTTCATTTATAATTACGTGACTTCCAATAAGGGTTATTTTATTTGTCCGTTATGGCAAGAAATAATTATTGATTTGAGGAGCGCATGCGTAGTTCACTAAATGAATTCATATAAAAAGGGAGCCGCGTGGAGTTTACTGCCACTATACCGACTGCGTGCGCGTAGCACCGCACACTGTCGGGATAGTCAGACTATATTATTGAAAATATGGTAGTTGCAATAGGGTAATTGCCTTTAAGGCAAATAATACTGTCAAATTGCCGGTATACGGTCTATATTATTATATAGGCTCAGATTGCCAAACATCGTACCACAGCGGTGGTACAGTATCGATACAGTCAGATAAATTTTACTCTCACGCCCGATACAAAATAAATAAATAAAAGGCCAAAAGGAAAATACATAAATTTACTTAGATACGCAAAATAATATATACGCTACATAAATACATATATGCACCGGACGGAGGATTCACCCCGGAATTGTGATGTCCACCAAAAACACTCTCGACTGTGCCCGGTCCAGCACCACGATGTCAGGCTTATTCGCAAGAATAGTCCTGTCCGTAATGATGGACCGGTTCCAATAGAGCCGGACTCCGCCGCGCTCAAGCACTGGCACCGGTGTGTACTTGTAATAAGGCAACCTCTGATCCAGGAGACTGTACTTCAGAGCAAGCTCTTGGTGAAGGATTTTGGCTGCTTGGTTGTGTCTGTGCAGATACTCAGTGTTGGCAAGAGCTGACCCGAAAGCACATGTCTGAGTGACTCACCGGGATGGCGACAAGCTTGACAGATGTCATGAGTGCCATCCTTCAGAATGTAGTAATTACTTTCGGTAGTTCTGCGTCTTTACCACCTGATCTTGCATCGCAAAGACCAAACCCTGCGGTTTCCCCAAAGAAGTCACCGAAGCGCACTGTACGGACGCTTTTTTATTGACAGGAGGCTCATGAAGAGCCTTAAAAAAGCATCCGTGCAACTCCTTCCCCTTCCATACGGTCTCCCGGTATGAGATGCTCAGTACCACTGGTTTCTGCCATTCGCTGTTAGCCAAGGCTAGCGGGGTAAATCCTTTATCACACTCTATGACTTCTGTATGCATCGGGGACTCCCTTTTCGTCTCTAAGTAAGTCCTGAGCGTCTTTTTTCATAGCGTGCATTATTGAAAATCGACAAAATGTATGGAAATAACGAATCGTCGAACCTGTATAACTTGGTTCAGAGCCCTCCTACAACTTTTATGCCATATTAGCTATTACTCCAAATGGCGCGTGCGTATGTAAGTATAGCATCACAGTCGAGTTGTGCGTCTATTCTTGCACAAGATTTTGTTCCCAATTTAACGAATAAATATAAAGACACGTGGCAAAAAGTACATGCTAATGCTAGCGTTACAGTCGAGCGAAAAAACTGAGAGCACAGTACCTTAATAAAATGAGATACAGTTCAATCATTTATTATTGAGGTCCTTGGTTTTGACCTTGAAGTCCTAGTTTTAGATCTTGTGGTCCTAGGTTTGGACTTTGAGGTCCTAGGTTCGAAACCTGGGTCGGGTTATCATATAATGAGGTTTTCTTTTTTCCTAGAAAAAAAAAAACAGATAATATGATTCAGATTTAGATACACTGGAATATTTTGGGGAGTAACTAATAGATGAGTTTAAATGTTTTTAGTTTATATTTCATTATTTTAGTTTCTTTTGATAGTCCGCTATAGAATCTTTTAGCCCATAAGGGAGGGAGACTGATTATGTAGTTTGTCACTAAGATAGACTGGTAAAACTGTAAGGTAAAAGGTTATATGAATAGACTGAATATCATGTAATTCTAATTCACACAATTTCAATTTTCAGATGCAGCAGCAGTGGAGAAACACGGTGAAAGAAGAGCGAAGATTGAAGACTGAAGATAAAAGAAGACTGAAGATAAAAGAAGAATACTTGGCACATTCGTGATCTACCCTGTAGATCCGGGCTTTTGTAGCGTTGTTTACATCAGAAGCTCGTCTCTACAGGTATCTCACGGCTGGAAGACCTCGCTACTTTAAACAACGCCAGAAAAGAGAAGATTACTTTTGAGAGGAAGAGTAGCTTAAAGTTATTACTAATGGAAATAGACATCGTCCGGCAAATTAAAAAGAAAAATCGGAGGGCATTCCCCTAAATTATAGTGTTATAGTGTAAATTTTGGAAGAATCAGTTTGATACATCTAATATTTTTTTAAATATCAGGTATGTTTACACGTGCGTATTTTAAACAAAAATTTGTAGATTTCTTTTTATTTGCTGGGCGATTTCAATAGCCAAATCATAGTATTTTTTCTATTAGTGAGTAAAGAAATTAAAAAGTTTTAAAACTGTAACTCTACATATAAACCAATAATTTTTAACAAGGTTTTAGTCAGTTTCACGTAAATATTATCGTAAGGCCCAGGAACAAAACATTTATTCGTGTTCTCAAACTTTGCTTGTTTGTTTGTTTGTTACTTTCCGACCTTTGACCGCCTTAATCCAGCCTTCTCACAAAATTCGTTCTTAGTGGACCTCTACTATCTAAACTAAGTCTCTTCCAAATTTCATCTTTGTACATCAAGCAGTTTATGAGATTTCGTGATTATCGCATTTATATATTAAGGTTACACAAGACAATGTATAAGGTACAAAGGCGAAATATAATGCCTTGTAATATTTTCTACCAGTTTTATTTGTGTATGTGATATTCATGTGGAGGGGCATTTTCATTCCAAACCATCGTCCAGACTTGCATCCAACCACTTATTTGCCATCTGAAAATTGACTACTTATTTTTAAATATATTTCTTGCTCTTTTCATGCAATAGAGAAAGAAATATAATCTGGCTCTAAGCTTAAATAATTTTCATCTTATAAAAACACCAACTACCAACCCTATAAATAACTTAAATCCGTTATTAATTCTTCATCATAATCATTACCATTATCATCATTAACAGGCGATGGACGTCCACTGTCGGACATAGGCCTCTTGTATGGACTTCCAAATAAAACGGTCTCGAGCCACCAGCATCCAACGGCTCCCTGCAACCCGTTTGATATCCTCGTTCCAACACTGCGCTCCCCGGTGCGAGGTCGCCATTCTAGCATCTTGGGACTTCAACTTCCATCGGCTCTTTGAACTGTATGCCCTACCCATTGCCACTTCAGCTTCGTCATTGGCAACCTCACTATTGAGCACAAGTTTCCTCTCAGAATGAGAGGGGAAAATTCTCAGGTATGCAGGTTTCCTCAAGATGTTTTTCCTTCAGCATTTGAGAAACGTGATATATTTTTTTTAAT
Organism: Bicyclus anynana; assembly: GCF_947172395.1. NCBI lineage: Eukaryota > Metazoa > Arthropoda > Insecta > Lepidoptera > Nymphalidae > Bicyclus > Bicyclus anynana. The sequence goes on from NC_069092.1 coordinate 5,146,953, forward strand.
GCATATAACTGAAAAGTTAAGAGGTGCATGCGTCGTACAGGCGACTGTCCCAGATACATGCTATCTGAAAAATGATTTTAACAATAAAATATTGCACAAACTTAAGTACTGAAGTTGTATTTTTTGGTGCCGCTACTCAAAACAAAGTTTGAACATTATGCTCACAAATTATTATTTTGTTCTTGGGCTACTAAAACATTCTTACCGTATTTTTCTTGTTATTACCGTATGCTATGCATATTTTTTATTCTGTTTGACGATATTTTCATCAATGTCAATGTCAAATTAGGTAGATTGTTCAAATTACTTATGCGGGTTAGGTACGTACAGTCGGTTACAGTTTTAGAAACCTGTTATTCTTAATTATTATATATAAAATGTCCTATTTGTCGGTTATTCTTCTGTTTAGCTGGCCTATTTCCTATTTTGGTTTTTATTATCAACCCATCAAAATAAAAAACAAATCAATTGACAAAATGTCATCCACATAAATTACTTAGTATCTGTCAACTTTATCACAGCACAACAAAACACAACATATCAAGCACAGAAAATTCGTAAATTATAAATATAATACGAATCCGGGTGTTGTTAAATCTGCCATTAGATGGCGTTAGTGTGTTCGTTTAGTATTAAACGCTGAAATGGCTGATGCTTTAATTTTCGCTCCTTTGTTTATCAAACACAGAAAATTCGTAAATTATAAATATAATACGAAAACTGGAGTTGTTAAATCTGCCATTAGATGGCGTTAGTGTGTTAAGTTTAGTATTAAACGCTAAAATTACTGATACTTAAATTATCGCTCCTTCGTTTATCTTAATATTATTTTATTTTACATTAGGTACTTTTTAAAATTGGCTTTCTGTCGTTTGGTCCAGTCAATATAATTAAATGTTCCATTTATGTCACATCGGGTTTCTTTGTATAATAGGAATGGATGAAAACCTTTTGATAAAAGAGAAGAAGTTTTGTTTTTTTATAAAGTATAAAGTTCGTGCTCTTACAAACTTTAGCGTTCATAGTATTAGTGGGTTTAATGTGTTATTGTGATAGCTCCATGCAATTTTATTTTGGCAACATTTATTTTATTCCTAATTTTCTTTTTCTCACACAAACTGTCATTTCTTAACCCATAGGAACTCTGACGTCTTCTGGGATAAAAGTATTCAAATATTATTCCAATTTAGCAAACACCTGCAACTTCGTTAGAAATGTCCCAAGATCCGTTAATACATCCATGCATCCATACAAACTTTTGTGTTTGAAATATTAGTGGGATTACAAAGGTCTGGCAATTTCAGCTATTTATGTTGTGTTGTTGTTTACAGAAATTGTAGCAATATATTAATCGTTTTGATCAAAAGTTCGCTTTGTATCTATGTATGGGACCACCTACACCTGTTTTAACTATTATTTATTTTAAGTTTATATCAATGTTATATTTTGTATGGCAGGCAGTAGTTATTTAGTTTTAATAAGATTTTTTAAAATTTCTATATACATATGGATTATTATGCCTTATTTAACTCACGTGGTATATCATTGGTGATGTCGTGTGTGGTGACACACGATATCGCTCTTGTCGTGTAATAATAAAACACATAAGCTGTTTCATAATATAATGTTTTGCAAACACAGAGTAACCAGAGAGAGTTTTTACAAACTGCGTGCTGAAGCCGGTGTAATCCATAAAAAGAAACAAAAGTTACGCGTCTCATTGACATCCGCTTATACAAACTTTTTTCATAATATGCATTTCAAAATTTAACACTAAAAACAATTACTTAAAATAATATAATAACCAATAAAAAATACTCTATATTGTTTCTTTAGTTTTTGTGTTTTTTAAAAATACAGTTTTTAAAATATTAAAAAACGTACGACGCCATTTTTCTTGAATAATATTGAAAATTACTGATGCGACGGTTCGTATCGTACTGACAAGAAAACGTATTCGTTTTTGAATTTTGTATCCGTGACGGGTACGACACCGTCTCGTTCCGTACGCTACATCTGTACAATATTGATTATTCTGTGTTTGCAAAATGGCGACCGACCTGACTTGACCGCGACGTTAGTTCCAGTTTTGGCCACCGGGTCCGAAAGTTTGTGGCGCTATAGACGTAGCGTTATTTTAAGTAAGTACATTTTTAAACTTAGTAAAGCTTTTTATAAAAAAAGCTTGTCCGGAAATGTGTGCTTATTTCTGCTACCATCGCGTAACGCTGTTCCAATCTGATTGATATTTGTGCCAAAACAGGCACTTACGGCACTACTACGCCCCAGGTATGGCCACAGGGCGGCATTTTGTACTACGTGTTCTTACGAAGTGTTGTTTTGCTTACAATTTTCCATTTACCATGAGCTTAGCTATCTGCTTGGTCCGTCGTTTGTAACTTTAAAAATAAATATTATGTTTTTGAAAAATAAATATTAACTTTATAAACTGAATTATTATATTATCATAATAAAGTGTTAAAGGGAATTACTTGAAACAATTTTTTTCTGTGAAAATCACACTAATCCAGGCTACAGACCTGCAATTCAAACTGTGCAGTCTTAACTGTACAGTCGAACTGTTCATTTAAAACAACCGCGTGTAGGCAAAACGGAGAACTGTACAGTTATTAGTTAACTGTTTTTTTACGATTTAGATTGAAATTTCGATAAAATAAAAATGTAAGGTCTGTAGCCTGGATATAAAACTCTATTACAGCCTTTCTTGAGCCTTTCTTTCTTTCTTTACCAACAAACAAATTGAAAATGAGGGTATAAATAAATCACTAGTCATTTCACACTTAATAATTATTATAATTAACTTGTTCTTAAATATTATGACAATAAATTTGATTAATAAGCTTGGAACAATAAGATGTGGTTAATGTATTTTATATAACATTTTATAAACAAACCATACATAATTTTAAATAAATAAGTTATGAAATGACTTGCGTTTTCCATCTTCATTTCTAATTTCTTTGTTGGTAAACAGTATTCATCAAGAAAGGCTATAGTAGTATAGTAGTTTATAGATTATTCTCTACTTGACTCATTGTTATTTTTAACCGACTTAAAAAAGGAGGAGATTTTCAATTCGACGCGTATGTTTTATTTTTTTAATGTTCCTTATAACTTAGTAATTTATTTGAAATATTTTGGTTTGAAAGAATATAATTTCAGATTGGTCTCATTATTTCGTTTTCATGAAATTCGTTTTAGTAATTTTGTGTTAAAATCTAAATAACTGAAATAGGTCTTTGAAGTCGGTTCCATTTTTATGTTAAAAATATTATTTTATTTAACGCAACACCCGTTTACCATTGTTATTGTAATTGATTATTTTAATGATGAATTTATGTTATTTAAATAACCAACAGAAACTTACTGTAAAAGTTAAGTCTCTTTTATCATTGATTCAAGTTCTGTCTGCTGTACTACTTTAACTTTTATTGTTAACTTGTTTTAAATGTAATAAACATTTTAAGTACGTCTGTAATTTGACCAATTGTTCTTCAGTTCTTAACTGAAATAGATAAATGACTTCCACGGCCCACAGTTAAATTTTGTCCACGTTGTGAAATTCAATTAGGGGCAGTATTTTCAGAAAAAATATTTAATAAATGGGAATTGTGTACTGTGTACCTTATTCTGTGCCAAATACCTACTTCAAAATATTAATTAATATAATCAATAATAAACGTTTATTTAATCAGTTGTGCTGTAAAGAAAATTCATATTTTTTTTTTCAGGAAATAGATTAGCTATCTTTGGGGATCAGAAAATCTTGGATTCAAACCCTGGGGGGGCTTTGATTATGATTAAGACTATAATAGTGAGTTTTTATTTCGTCCAAAAATTCTTAGTAAACTTCTCAGCCCGGAGTTTGGAAATTGGTGGAGTTATCACGATCAGATCATGAGGTACTGGGGGTCGAATCCCCGAAAATTGGTCGGGTTATATGAGATACTGAGTTTTTCTTTCTTCAAAAAATATTTAGATAAAAATTTCAGTTTTGAGTTGGGTTGGATGGTATTACACCCATATGCCTCGGAGAGCACTTTAAGCCGTCGGTCACGATAATTATCATTATGACATGTTAATGATAAAAATATAGTTACATTTGTTTATTTTTGTTCTTTAAAGGTTAGTCCTTGACCTATCAATCTAAGATGGAAGCGGGCTTACTTGTTAGGTAGAGGGTAAAAATCCACACCCCTTTCGGTTTCTTACACGAACGCTAAATCGCTTGGCGGTACGTCTTTGTCAGTAGAGTGGTAACTAGCCACGGCCGAAGCCAGGCATACCTGAATTAATAAGGAAAACCTCAATCGGTCCAACCGGATCGAACGAACCCAAGATATCCGTCTTGTAAATTCACCGAGCATATACCACTGTGCCACGGAGGCTATCAAAATTATATCTTACCCTAAGCCAGATAACTCATACCTATCTGAGTAACAAGTAAGCTCCATTTCCTCTTTCCTTTATAGACAAAGGTTTGGCTCTATAGCCTTGCTCTTGAGCCATTGAAATAACTCAATGGAATGGAGTTTTATACCAAGATGTTATACAGACTCCATATCCGTCACTGGTGTACTTCGTACTGGTATGCGAAACCTACGAGTGTAATGGTGAGAGACCAATAAGACTTCTGATTGTCATGACTGGCTGTTTGGCACAGCGTAGGTACCTGCCAAGTGCAGACAATGCTGTAGGTTCGGTCCTCGCAACTAAAAAATATGTAGTATTTCTGGAACATATACTGAGGTATCTATTCACTGACTTATCTTGCGCGCACTCTGCTCAGTACTTTGTCCTCTCAGCCGGGTTAACCAAAGAACGCTGAGTGCTGAGAGCTTGAGTGCTGAAAGCTATGCTGCCCAATATTTCTAAAATTATATCTGCCAATATGCTTTCTACCGCAGTAACCGTGAAAACGCCCTAAAGAAGAGGCTGGAGTCGTTAAGTAAAATTAAATGAACTATAACCAAATTTTTATGTCTATTGCCGAAAAAGCTGTGGGTACGTTCCTTACAGCTGCTATCACACTCCCTGAGAATCATTAGGATATCTAAGTACCGAAGGTTTGTAGTAGGCTCCAAAAGCATTAGAATATTATAGGTAGATAATGAATAGGTAGATACATACTTATTTTATGCTTCAGAGTTCATCATCATCATCATCATCATATCAGCCAATGGACGTCCACTGCCAACCGTAGGCCATCACTGGCAACATACACTGTACGAAGACTTTTGTCTTCAGGCACTGAGGAATTTCGCAAACTTTCCCAAATGCAGCCCAGCCGAGTTGGATTCGGCGGTTTACCTCTATCTCGAAATAGGACCTACCTAACTGGATCATATGTCCTAGGTATATGTATTCGTCTACAACTTCGAGTGCAGCGTTCTCAACTATAACTGGGTGGAGCGATACATGATCGCTTCAGAGTTGCGCTAAAAAAATTCAACTTATTATTATTAACGATACGTCGTTTTATATTTTTTTACGATTTTTACTGTGGTTAATTTACTTTTAGAAAGGAATTATTTGTTGAAGACGTAATATGTTAAAACAAATATGCTACTACTATTACAATATGCTACTCGGCAATAGATGGCGTTGTAGACCTACTCGATGTAACTTCATCGGTACACAATTGTTACCGCAAGTACAGCTACAATATAAGTTAAACGTACGTTACAACATTTTTAACTACGAATAGATGGCGCGACAGTTTTCTAAACAGTAGTTATTAACGCTGTAAATCTATAGCTGACTATATTTAATAATACTTATAATAAAACTGATCGAATTCTATACAATTTGAGATTTTACATAAACCATTTGTAACACCATACGTTACCGTGGCATAACGGACGCCAGCGCCATCTAGAATCTATACTTATAATACGAATTCTGTACATTTTGTTCATTTTGTACATAGAAGATATTTTGAAAATTTTTGTAGACATTATAAATAATCGATACTGAAAGTAAAAATATTTTTTGTCGATTTTTTGTCTGTCTGTTTTTTTGTTATTCGGGCATCACGCTGAAACTCCTGAATAAATTCAAATGAAACTAGGCACGGTTTAAGACCATAATACGGAAAAGATTATAGGACAGTTTTAATTGCGAAAATAAAATAAGAAGGGGGTGAAATAGGGGTTGAAAGTTTGTTTGGAAAGTCCTTAATTTTTAGAGTTACCTACAGTTTTAAAAATTTGTTCATAAATCATAAAAATCGAAATATGGATTCAAAAATTTTTTAAAATTCAAACTCTTAAGGGTTTGAAAGTTTAAATTGATTTCCACGCGGACGAAGTCGCGGGTGTCCGCTAGTTATTTATATATACTCAATATTGTACTGAGATAAAGTACCTATGTGGGGTTGTAGCCTTGTAGGGGGTAATCTCTGGGTTACTGCGCGGATTTTGAAAATTTCATTTAGCACAAGGAGCCACGTTATTTGTGAGAATAGGCTATATTTCATCCCCGTAGTCTCACGGGAAAGGAAACTAACGGGTGAAACGGGTGTCGGCTAGTAAATTATAATTATGATTATAATATTCTAGAACTAGCCTGCGATAGTCAGACTAACCTCATTTAATTTACTATCCTATATTTATAGGTACCCAAGTAAGGTAGCCAATATAGGGTTTAGAGAATTTAGATTTTTTTTATTCTTTACAAGTTAGCCCTTGACTACAATCTCACCTGCTGTTAAGTGATTTGCAGTCTAAGATGGAATCGGGCTGATGTTAGGAGGAGGATGAAAATCCACACCTTTTCGGTTTCTACACGACATCTTACCGGAACGCTAAATAGCTTGGCGGTACGTCTTTGCCGGTAGGGTGGTAACTAGCCACGGCCGAAGCCTCCCAGCCAGCCATACCTGGACCTATTAAGAAAACCTCAATGGGACCAGCCGGGGATCGAACCCAGGGCCTCTGTCTTATGAATCCAATAAAAAAGCAATGTATCTAACTCATCATTATAACTAAAGAAATGTATCTAATTCTATAAATCATGTCCACGTGGAATGCAGCAAAAAATGAGCCAGCAATTATGTCACCAGTTATGACTCAGTTGATTTTCTCCAACTACGTAGGTATAGCCCACCAACCTGAATTGACGCAGCAAGGTGAGTCTAATACTGTCTATGTTACTTAGTGAAAAAAAAATCATTTTCGTACCTCAAACCTTAGTAAATAATCGAACTCTAATAACCTTGAAATTCATCATCATCATCATCATATTAGCCGATGGACGTCCACTGCAGGACATAAGCCTTTTGTAGGAATTTCAAAACATCACGATACTGAGCCGCCTGCATCCAGCGAATCCTTGCGACTCGCTTGATGTCGTCAGTCCACCTGGTGGAGGGTAAACCAACACTGCGCTTAGTACCTTGAAATTAATAAATTTGAAATATCGGATTTATAAGGTCTCCTTAAACTATCAGTACAAGATTTTTCTAGTAGGTACCTATAAACAGGTATGTACCTACATTTGCAACTCTTTTAGAAATCTATTTTGGAGGTCCATTCCACAGAGTATAAAATAAATTGCGGTCTAATATTATGTGGCAGTTAAATAAGATTACCTTATTGCCTATTGTCTAACAGATATTGTCTATACAACATACATTATCTTCCATCACTAATATCCAGTCTTCAAGATCTATCTCATTCTTCCATGTTTCATAAAGCCGTACAGTAAAAGGGTCTTCTTATAAACCTGCGGTTCAACTTATAATGGTCGGTATGAAGGTATAAAATAAATCACCTGGCCTACAACAGCCCGCCCATTTTGAGTTGCTTATCGAACATTGATTAATAGCTTATGACAGAGTATTTTTTAATAGTTACCTAAAACTGTCTCTAATCGGACCTACAGTGCAGTGAGGGTGTAATGAGGTGATCGTTGATAAACATGTATCTTAAGCTCATCATTATGATAGGGTGAGTAAGTATATGTAGTTTCGGAACATAAGGTAATGAGCAAATAGCTTTCCTTATTGTAAAAAATGCTTTGTGTCCTCAGTTGTCCTATAGGCACGCCTGGTCATGAAGTTGGCCGTTTATTAACTATTGTCCAGCACTCTACGTAATTTGCTTACTACCTACTCTCTGAGGTGGTAAAGACGATTGCCAAAAAGAAATGTTTTTCCATGTAGGTCATTATCATCGTCATCATCATTTCAGCCGATGGACGTCCACTGCAGGACATAGGCCTTTTGTAGGGTCTTCCAAACATCACTACTACTAGGGCGAAAGTGGTCAAATATACTCCATCATCCGTAGTTGGCCGTCAGTCAGTTATAGTCCAGTCATGTCATGCTTTAGTACGGCGAAAGCAACCAAACCACCGAGTCCACCGAGCAAATTGTTTTTATCACTTAAAACACTCTTGTTCAACCTCCACTTCACACGTACACCTTTACAGAACTATATTGAATACATTCTATTTTATGCAATTAAACTCTAAGGGCTCCCGCATAGGGGCCACTGGTCACAACCACAAAACGCCGCTACCGGCATATATTCTGTAGTTTTCACACATTTTGTATGGACTCGCCGCACACGATTGACGCCAGTGGCCGCCACACGCTACAATAATCGCTGCTCGCTTCTTGTGGCCCGCACCGGCTACTAAACGCCGCAACACGCCACTCGCGTGATAATGATACTGAATGTATGGTTTAAATAAGTAGCAGCCACCGACCACAAGTGTCCACCACCCGCCACAAGTGGCTGTCGCGCGCTTCAGCTACTTTTGTGGCCTCTTCTAGCAGGGTTTGTGGCTGTCGCGTGTGGTCCGTGTGCGGCGACACTAAAATGCAGCAAATTAATGAAAGTAAAGGTTCAAGTCATTCCTACGACTTTCACGCCTAAACTGATATAATCAGCGAGATCTTTTTACAATCATCAAAACAACAATAATAACATTCGATATCGATTTTTAAATTTTAATTATGAAGTGCCCCGAAGTAATCAAGGGATGACCCCGTGACCCATTTTAAAACTTTGATATGGACGATCGACTCAAACGAGGGGAGTGATAAATGGATGGCATCAATCAGATGAGTTTAGATGTTGCGAATTTACACCGGCTCCGATATTAGCATCACCCTTTTTGTTTTGTTTAGGGCGAGATAAGATAATTGCTAGGAGTGAAGAAACTTGGTTCGTCTTGCTGCGAAATCTATAATTCTCTATGAAAGCAAGCTTGTACCTACTCGTATTTTAATTCAAATTTCAATAATTTATCAATCCAAATAAGTATATTCAAATAAGTTTTTTTCAAGTAGAGTCAGTTTACAAGCATTTTCAAAACGTATACCTAGTTTGTTTTTACTTCCGCTTCGGAAGATACATTTTAAGGCAGGAGAGCTGACAGGACACTCAGCAGTTGTTATTTTAAAACAATGTCTGACTTCTTAATGAGGCTTGAGGCTTGATTGTACTTATTTTATAACATAAGTTACACATTCTCGTAAACACATAAATATCGTATGTTGTATTAAACATAATTTTATCACTCAAAATAGAGCAGCGTCTAAAGAAGTGGTTCAAATAGCTGATGATATTGGTAAGTATTTGTATATAAGAGCTGATAAAAGTTTTTAAGCAAAAGGACGTACCTATGATCTAAGAGTCTGTGATAGAAAGATCCTCCTCATTTTACAAAAAGTTAAAAGTTTGACATTTATGCTTCGCTACATGTACCTACGGTAGGCAAGTATAGAGTTAAGACGATCGTGGCTTAAAGAAGTGGCATCATTAAAAGGTCTAGAACTTCTATCGTATAAGTATGAATTCTATTTTTATTAATATTTTATTCAGGTTAAAGTGATGTCTTTAGTAGCCAGATTTTCGCTTCATGGCAAACGTAACTGATCACCGCTAGAGATTGATATTTTAGGGATTATTAAACTTAATTCGGTATGCTAGATCGATTTAAAAGAGACTTTACTGAGCAACGTATACCTACAATCCACATGTTTCTTGCGAGATTTGTGAATAACTTAGTTTTTTACGGACGAAGTCGCAGGAGTCGTATTCTATCAATATGTGACGTATAAAAATCTACGTATCCAGGCTATAATATACCTATACATGTTATACGATGTTCACTTAAATGTGCTAAGATTGACATGGACATAGGTCGAACACGAAGGAATTTTTATACGTCAGTACAAATACTCGTCAGCATATCCATGCGTCACAATATTGAATAGGGAACACGTCGGAGTCCACAGATGGTATCGTATGATGATTGGAACAGGCGCCCCCGTAAACTTGGAGCTGATCGGCCTGATAAATCAATCACGAAGCGCGACCGTGGGATACAGATTATAGTTAAAGTAGGTTTGTATATGAACAATTGTCAATTCCTTTGCATTTAAGTATTCTATAAGTATACTAAAATTATAATTAGAGGTAAGAAATGATTGTTTGTTTGTTTGCATTGAATAGGATCCACAACTACGGAACAGATTTGTAAAATTCTATCACTTTTGCATAATAAGAAATTAAATATCACGTGTCTCAAATGCTAGCCACAAACGGTCAATTATTCTCACGTTTTTGTAGCACCCACGACTATAATTGGTCGTGTGTTGGTCACTGCGTACATTACTTGTAGGTAGGTATAGTATGCTGCGTGGGTACCTACTGCCGTTTGCTTTTGAGAAACGTGACAATAATTGACCGTCAATGGCGACCTAAACGGTGTAGAAAAAACATCGCGAGAAAATCTGCATACCTACCTGAGAATTTTCTTAATTCTCGAAGTGAGTGAAGTCTGCCAATACTCATAATAAAATCCGAAGACACAAATGCTAGTTAGTTGACCAAAGAAGTAGTTAAAATTATGAACAAATCCCACGGATAACTTAATTTTGTGTGTAAATGGATATAGTAGAGGATAGCAATATAAGATGACCATCAGCCATCTGTTTACTGGATGAAAAGTTCTCTAAATAAAATAAAATATACCAATAAATTAATAAATATTTTTCCAATGCTCTGCCTAAAATAAAAAGTCCAGAATAATTTTATTAAATAACAAATGTTTTTTTTTCTTTGCTTTGGATAACCGATAAAGTCCTTATCACAATCGAGCGAGCGAACGTTTATAGAGCTTTTATAGAGCTACCTACTACGTTTATAGAGCTACCTACTACCTACACATGTGCCTTTGTCATTCCGGAACTATATTTTTTCTTGATAAAATGTTACAAAAAAATAGAACTCAGTAGTAGGTAGGTATCACCATAAAAGCGTATTCAGCGTTGTGCCCTACTGACTGCCACTGATATCATTAATTTTGATTTTTTACTCAAATGCGTCTTTACAAACCTGTGCCAGTTGACATGTACCTATAATACACTCGTACTGTTGACAAAAACCGGAAAATTAAAATTGTATTTAGACTTTATATTAAATAATTGTAGTTAGAGTCAAAAGCTTGCAGATTAACATTAATTATATCGATATACTTCTACGGCGATATTTGTTGCATAGTACCTACTATGCTACAAAAAAATCCTAAAAAAACAAAAAAAAATCCATCGTCCATTGCTAGACTTCTAAACACCATCCTACAACCCCAGGATGTTTTCGGTCCACCTAGCAGGGGTCAAACCACTTTGTGGTGCGGAGTTGCCTTTCCAGCTCTTTGGGACCCCAACGTCCATCAGCTCTTCGAACTATATGCCCTGCCCATTGCCACTTCAGCTTCGCGACTCGCTGAGCTATATCAATAACTTTGGTTCTTATACGGATGCCCTAATTTCTGAGAAACTTTAAGCATAGCTCGCTCTATCGCCCGCTGAGTGACTTGGAACCTTCTTATAAGGCCTATAGTTAGTGATTAGGTCTCGGACCCGTAAGTCATTACTGGCAACACGCACAGTTAGAAGAGTTTTGTCTTCATCAGGCACTGAATTTTGGACGTAAAATTGGAACTCTGCCCAATCGAGCTTAAGTCTATGGTTCACCTTTTTTTCGAAATTAGGCATACCTAACCGTGTGTCCTGGGTGCCTATGCTCATCTTCAATTATTAATCATGGGGGCCTAAATATGAACATGAGTAAGACAAAGATCATGGTTTAATATAGATGCGAGAAAATATTTAGCTTAAGATGACCAGGTACCTAAGTAAAGCATAATATGCGATGTCACTCCAAAAGCACTGGCCTAGTCAAGTGGAATTAGGGATTACTTGAATTTAGTAATTCGAATTTACACGTTCGATTTAACAATAGTCTCGTAAAGATACCTAGGCTTAGGTCATAGCACAGAATAGCTGGTTACAAATAAATGTCTTGATTTATCACGTCGTTCGATTTATTATAGTCAGTATTTGTGAATTATGAATACTGAGTAAATGAACACTAGTTGTATAAAATGGAAGTTAGGTATTTATAAGCACTTATTCATGCTGCACCTGCATCATATTTCATGGTATTTCTAAGTCATACCATTCATGTATGACTTCAACTAACACAAGTTGTATCTAATGAAACTGATTGATTGAAACTTATCAGTGTTTGTAAACAAAATGAATTGTGTCGATTCCGTTATTTATTGTCTTTAAATTATTCAATTTTAATGCAAATATGAAGTTACATCTTGGATCAAGTGCTATGCATATTAAGTACCTTAAGCCGCACCTATTAAGCTTGTTTCTTTAAAGATTTCCATAATAAGTACCTACACCTCGAAATGGATTTCAGTTCAATACATTGACTAAAATGATTATTAGCAGGCATATATATACAGGCTAATGTATGGTATGCTTAGGTCCTAGGTAATAAAGACATTGTTGTTCATACCACGTTGCACAAACAAGTTCAAAATTGAAAAACCCATGGGAATACGAAGATACTAAGGAAATCTAAAACTACTACTTAAATATAGCGAAAATACTGGTACTGCACCTTTATACAAATGTCACCTATTGAGATTGAGTCGATTTTTCCATTATAATGAAAGATATTGAAAATATCGTGTAGTGTCTTAAGATAAAAAATCAATCAAAATAGATATAACAAAAGTTTAATGATTTATGTAAGTAATTTATTATTATTTTTGTGTGCACGATACGTTTTACGGTTATGACAAGATGAAATGTTACTAGATTTTGACCAATTTGTATTGATAAATGTGCTGATATTCTTACAAAAGTAATACTTTTGCTGTCGGTACCAGAGGCGTATAATTACCCATTCTCAAGTTCCGTGCAATGTCGCGTCTGTATCGAAAAACTTTTAATTTAGCCAAGTCGCTATTGTAAGAGTTTAAAAAGCTTCAAGTATTGTATGCATTTAACAAGGAGCTGCGCGACAGTTATTAATGGTTTTCCTACTATTTTTCTCAGCGAGGATCGGTTAGGTATCTACCGGGCTTTTGTTCGAGAGTGTCGCTCGGAAATTCTGAACTGTATATAATATTCAATAAGAAAATTAACTTAATTTTGTAAAATTTGCTGTTTAGAATATTCATTTATCTTTGCATGCTGGTAAACAAACAATAAAAAAGGCCTAGTATAGATATAGATAAGCCCTTTCATTTGATACCCATATTGTAGAAGTAAATTAAAAATAACTATTCCGCCACCTTGGAAGGACTGCCATATTGTATTTAGAATAACGTCATATAACATATCGTGCATTGTCATCCAATCTTAACGTGTATACAAAATTTCAGCTCAATCGGTTGAAGATATCTACTTCAAAATTGAGCTCAAAGAATCCACCATACCATCCTACATACATTGCAAGTTAAATAAAAGCTTTTAAAAAGGCCTCAAAAGCTTGTCTTTCTAAACTCCACTTCCCTAAAATGGGCGGTGGTAGTATTCAAGGAACCGCTTGACGTACAAAGATGAAATTTGGCAGGGAGGTAGTCTATAGTTAGTAGGTATCCGCTAAGAACGGATTTTGTGATAGGACCGGAATAAAGAAATCAATCAAAAGAATAAAAGGCGAACGAAGTTGTGGGCGTCCGCTAGTATTGTAATATAACAAATTATCTTGTCGCGATGTTTGCTCCCTAGCTCTGAAACAGACAGATTTTTGTGAAATTTTGTGTACCTACCTATCGGGTAGATCTTAGATTTTTTTAATTTTCATAACCCTAAGTAATTCTTTACGTAATAAAGCAAAGCAACGTTTGCTGGGTCAGCTAGTTTAAGTATACTTCTAATATTATTACCTACAATCTGACGCCGCGCGGTTTCACTCGCGTGGTTCCCGTTCCCGTAAGAATACGGGAATATATATAGCCTATATATAGCCTATATATCTAACACTGAAAGAATTTTTCAAATCGGACCAGTAGTTCCTGGGATTAGCGCGTTCAATCAAACAAACAAACTCTTTAGCTTTATAATATTAGTATAGATTTCTATAAAGAATTCGTGAATTGCAGGTATATTTTATCTAACCAAAACCACAAGTCGGCATTTATAAAGCATTCTCCAGTTAATTATTTTCCAAATTTCAATCATTGTCTAGGATGGTAACGTTGTGGTATTTTTTGAAATCCTCCCGTTTCGTTGCATCATTTTTCATTGCGGAGACAGCGCCGAGCGGCGCTTTTTGCGGCCCGTTTTGCTGCAGTCGGATATCTTCAGCCAATTTTGCATTTGAAAATACTGCAGCTTTAATCCAGAAAAGACAAGTAAGACTTGAAAAATGGTATCTTTTTATAATCTGGTCACGTAAAGGAAGTGGTAAATATAAACTTTTATCAGTGGAAAAAAAATTGGGTTGACATTAAGATTTTATTACTTTCAGTAGAAACACAGAAGACTACTTAGGTATATATCGACTGTTCCACAGTTATTTTTGGTTGAAATCAATTAACAAAATTAAATGTGTTATTTAAACTATATCTTTATCTATTATTAACCATAGTCCTTCAAGTCCACCAATCCCCAATATTTAAAGTCACCCGGACGTGGGTTTTCTAACTCACGATCTCTAGGGCGTCCAGACTGATTCACTCAGGTCACGGTTACACCCTCCCTCTAAGCCGAGATCCAAGTCTCATAGGAGACGCCCTTAGAGAGTTACTCCGTCTTCTGTCTTTATTTCAGCCTTCGGGTCTCATCATGCGATGCTTCTGCGCTCGCCCAAACCTCCCGGTAACGCCGTAGTGGTCCCACATGGAGTTATCGGCACTTACTCAACACGAAAAACGGATTTTCGAGCGGTTTTAAAAACAAATAGTGATTTATGAAGAAGGTAATGGTACACGATAACAAATTGTGTAATTTGATTGAATTATGATGATTATTGTTGAAAGTTTTGTTAACAATTAGCTGCATGAAAGCTTTTATCGAAAAAAAACCCTTGGATATATAATAAAAACATGCATAGTAATATATACATCTTCAATAGATCTGCTAAATATTAGATATGGCATAATTTATTTAACCTCCTTAAATATCTATCCTTTAAGGATACTCTAGCTATTTAATTTTTTATGTTCTAAAAAGGTTACGTTCAATGAAAGCCTGCATTGAAACTCTCTGCTAGAGGCTCTTCTGCTAGAGACGAATATCTTAGCAATTCGGGTGCGGGTACCGGGTCCATCGCGTGGCAGAGAGAAAACCTCTGAGGAGGGTTTTGGACCGACCAATGGAAGTTAAGAAATTCCTTGACAATCGCTTAATATTTTTTATTAAAAAAAAAATTGATATTAAATATGTTATAAGTAACCGAAATTACTCGTATTAAAGTTTTTAAAACTGACTAACTTTCACAAACAAACTACCGATCTCCCAAGTGGCGTAATTCTTTCCGATCGGACCATTGTTAACACTGAAGCTACCGTTTGGATGCCGTGCCCACGGGAGCGATCTATCAAATCTCTCGGTTCGAATGTCTTTGAACGATCCCCGCAGATACTTCGTTATTTGGAAAGCGATTGTTTCGTAATACGATGCTCGAACACGTCAAAATATTTACGGCGGTTCGGTGCGATTTTCCGGGCAATCGATCAGTTCTCCGCTGGCTAGAAAGTAAGACGCATGATATACTAGATGCGTGAAATTGAAGTTGATTTAGTAGTAATGTAACAGTCAACAAGATTGATAGCATAAAAAAAATTGTCGTAGATATTGTGATCTGAGTATTGCATTTACTGGTTACGCTTTCTGCATTTTGATAATTGCTTTCTTTCTATTTCTGTGGTGACACAGGCTTATGATTCTATTAGACCAGACGCTAGAGGTGAGTTACTTTGCATAATGTGAGTACCTACCGAATTTCGTCAACGGATTTAAGTGAAGACAAAGAATAATGCGAATGTTGCTGGTAAATTTTTTTTACCCCCTCTCTTTTTTTTCGTAAAGGGAATGTATCGAGTAAATGATATTATAAAATGATTTTAATGATTATTTCGTAATGTAATTTATAATTTTTTTTTAATGGTAAAAGTGAGGGTGGATTCTTAAATAATGAAAAAAAATATTTTTTAAATTTTGCACAGTCAAATAGCTCTAGCGCCTGGAATATATATGAGTTTCAGATTTGATCAGTGAAAGTATCTCAGTTTTCTTCATGACATTTTAGGTAACACATTTTTACGAGTATTATTTAGTACTTCCTATTTTATCGTAATCTATCTAACCATAACACAGGATAATATACCCCTAGGCCCTACACTCTTACTTTAGGGCTAAGTAGTGATGAGTGTATTGTGTAAGTATATTTATTTACCAACAATTTATTGCCCAGTAATTCTTATGACATTTATGTACCAGTAAGTAGTTATTTCCTCTTGAAGAACATGTAAGTTTCAAACAGCAATAAATGTTATAAATATTTGACAGACCATACTTGGCGAAAATCCACATTATTTTCAAACTTTCACAATATTAGACATTTGTAACTAAATAGATTAAACAACTAATTGGATGCTTCAGTATCGTATTGTAGCAAAGATCCAAGAAACGGGAATTAAACAATACCAACTTATTTTGGAATTAAGAAAATCTCAACATTTCATATAATTCGAACGCAGGACACATAGGTTAAAGTTCTCGTAAATCACTAAAATAAGTCGTCATAGAACAATATGTAAGAGTAAGAATAAACATAGAAACTGTATTGTATGTACGTATACAAAGAGAAAAAACAGAGTTACAGCCCTCCTCACTCCCAGAGGGATTATTCGCAGGATAAAGTGCGAAGAGTGACTGAGGGTGAAGGCAGATAAAAGCAATATTTATTTGGAGCTGAAAACGCTACACCTCGACACTGTACATGGGATAAATTATGCATTGAAATGTAAATTTCCGCACCCTCATCCAGTAGGGTTTGGCGAAGCACTGTTCCGTTGGACTTATTAAGTAGAAACTCTTCGAATACACTTTTCTTCTTTCTGTTTCCAGTTTACTATATGGTTTAACTAAAGAGACTTTGTGATAGACTTTGTTGTACTTGTCATATTAAATATTATTTTTGGTCAAATTAAAGGCAACTTATTGAGGTTACCACCATGTTTAATGTATAATGTAGTGGTCTGTAAGATGACTTCTGTACCTAGAGTATTTTCAAAGTCATGACTAAAAGTCTCCTGAGAACTAAAAAGATGAAAAACTCTTAAATAATTGTTATTCGATACAGCTTTTTTATAGAGCTCATAATCATTAAGCTTTGAGGCCACTTTAGGATTATTATTAGGATTATTCCCTAAATCTATTTAACATAATTATATTTACTTACCTATAACAAATTGATTGGTTACCTACACGTAAAAGAAAATTCATGTACATTGTATACTAAGGCAGTGAAATAAAATTAGGCAAGCGTATCACGTGGTTATAAATCAGTATGATCTTTGAGTACGAGAGATATACTTTTCTATTGATAGAAACCGACCACCCAGTTCCTGAGAATCCCAGGAAATCGCGTACGATATACGTAAGGGCGCAAGAGGAAAAAAATCGAGCCACGACGCCAGGCGACGCTACACTGTCGCGACTGCTTGTTGATTAATGAAACTTCCGCTCATTGAACTGGAAACAGCCTTACGGACAAGCATAGCCCCAAGCGACTTTCAATCTTAAAAATATATTATCAAGATGCAATTTTCATGGTCTCTAAAAATGCTATACGTATCACAATCTTCAGCCACGTCAAGTATACCAAACGTCTCCCCTCAACGCTGTAACATTTGACGTTTTTGTGCGACATACGTACGTATGAAATGGCAAATATGGGATTATTAGCTTTAGCAATTTGCTGTGCAATAATATGGGATCACGTAGAAAACTTCAACTTTTTATTAAATTAACTATACTAGCTAAAACTCTAGTAGCAGAGTAGGAGGTAATACTCGAGGTCTTTCGTTTTACAAAGACATATAAGATAACGAATTACATTTATGTCAATGAACACACACTACCAACTATGTATTATCAAGAAGTGATAATAGTAGATGTGTGCTTGCGTAAAATCGATATAATAAACGTAATCAATGGATTGTCTTGAGTTTTAAGAAGCTACTATTAGTACTAATCAAACCAGATGAATTGAAATAATAAGCTATGCTTAAAAAGGAATATACCCTTAGAATAGAGTAGAGTAATATTTATTTGGAAAAGTCAATATTTTGTTAGCATCATAATAACTTTGAAGATAAAAGCCATCAATACTTCAATGTTAAAACTTTGATTAGCCATCGAAAGTTGTTAGAGTGATGGGGTACCCTCTATACTCTCTTGTGACGTCATCTAACGAGAAAAAGGGGGAAAGGGGCGCGAACTTCTCGTCAAACGATGGCGTGCGATGACATTTTCGCGTCTGAAACTTGTGCGTGCTATAAATATATGCTTGGGAAGCTCTATGGGTCGATAAGCTGATGCGCTTATTAAATAATAATGAATTACTTGTCCATATCTTTTTATTAGTAGTACATACTAATAATGCTAAATACAATGCCGTGATAGCCCAGTGGATATGACCTCTGCCTCCGATTCCGGAGGGTGTGGGTTCAAATCCGGTCCGGGGCATGCACCTCCAACTTTTCAATTGTGTGCATTTTAAGAAATTAAATATCACGTGTCTCAATCGGTGAAGGAAAACATCGTGAGGAAACCTGCATACCAGAGAATTATTTTAATTCTCTGCGTGTGTGAAGTCTGCCAATCCGCATTGGGCCAGCGTGGTGGACTATTGGCCTAACCCCTCTCATTCTGAGAGGAGACTCGAGCTCAGCAGTGAGCCGAATATGGGTTGACGACGACTAATAATGCAAATGGTAATAAAGTTGACAAATAGATCACATTTAGGAATCAGCCAGGAATTTACAAGGCAAAAGTTAATTATCAAGTAAAACCCAGAACGTAAAAGAAATCACGTATCAAATAGGAATATAAATAAAAAAACTAAATTACGTATTTACTTAGGTATTCTTGATACTTGCCTACAGATATTAAAGTTTTACATAGCATAATCATTTGTTTAAACAATTTGTAATATTACATTTAAAGTTATAGATATTTTCTAGACTGCTGGTAACAAATCACAAAAAACACAAAATTGCAAAACAATGCTATCCTAAAAATACCAATAATTAATTTTATTCACTTGTTGAACAAAAGTTGAAGAAAAAATATACCTACGTGCAAAATCCTACATATAGTTACATTCCATTCCTACATCTAACCCAGCCCTCAGTATGGGAGGGGCGAGATTGCAAAAAATGTCGGCACTTCGCCCAACAAAGATAGGAAACGCAACCCAGCATTACAGAAAATTGGCTACCCAATCCCCTATCCAAAAAGTGGATTGAAGTCATTTCTATCCCATCGAATTTTAAAATGCTAATGTATTCTTCAAATGTATCAACCATGTTTTGTAAATAATGCAGGTTAGGTATACCTACTACACGAAATTTTTACTATTTAAGTACTTAAGTAGACATTCACGATTTTGTTTGCGATAAAACCGATGTAAACATTTATAATTGGACCTACGTGACCATTTTGAATATAATGGGTAATCTATCCTTAAAATTTAGATATACACTTTCATAAGAACTTTCTAGAATATTTATAAAAGAAGATTATAACTACCACCATGCATTGTTTTGTATAATCTCGTAGGGATTTGGCAGTGATCCGTGAAAGCGTCCAGGCGGCTCTACTTCATCCAACAGTCATAAACGTCAATTATCGTCACATTTCAACTGAAACTTAAAGAAATGCATTACTTATGTATGAAACCTTCATCACCCAAATTCATTTCAAATCACTCTGTCAAAAAATCAAAGTTTTTGAGTGTATCTCGAACAGACAGACTGACGTGGTGGAGAACTTTGTCTTGTAATATCAAGTATTAGTGATAGATTATTATTATTTATAGAAAGTTACAATAGAAAACCATGAACCATGATTTGATGAAAAAAATCACTGAAAAGTTCAAGTAAATTAATCTAAATCTCTGTATTCAGAGCAAAACAAGAAACAAATAATACGATCAAAGTCAGCTAAATAGGTTTTTCTTTGGTTCGTGCATAAGAATTGAAGGACTTTCGTTGCAAGATATATACAGTACAAAATCAATCATGATGTAAAACAGTATAGAGTTCATATTTGTTGAGCAAAGAGTTTTGAAATTTCAAAGTTTGATTAAAGGCCTGTCGTATTGTTCATTAAACTTGGATTAAGTTGGCGCTGGATAGAACGAGCCGACGTCAAGTTAGCTTCAGGAGGAAAAACAAAAGTAGAACTTCAAATGAAACTTCGTAGGATAAGGGACTCACCCTTCAAGACTACCTACTGGATAAATGGGACTGAGAAAATAAGGTTAAAGTATCGAAACTTTTGTCAAGGCTATTTTTTTCGTCTTTAAATCCAAAGTCATAAATAATATTTGTTATTTTTATCATTTCAACGTTGAAAATACTTAACAGGTCATGGGCGAAATAAACGTGACTGTCAGTTAAAATTATCTCGTCACCTATTTTCAGCGGTTGCTTTAGAATCTTGACTTCACATACACAAATATATTATTATGTCTACAAATATTCTTTACTTATTAATATTGTATCAACAATCTTACCGAATATCTTTTAACTTAGCGGGTGGTCAGTAGGAAGCTTCAAATTTGATGCCGTATAATCTCCAGTAAATCAAAATCTGCTTAACATTCACGAAGTGATAATCTTTTTATCATTGACTCTAATTTTTATGACAAAACAAAAAGTAAAGCTGGTGATTATTTCAAAATCAAATCGTACGATCGTGTCCAGCATCTAAAGGTGCCGTTCCTACTGATCAAACTTCCATTGAGCGGGTGTTCCCACCTTTTGTTGGTTGGAAGCCGTCATGAGTCAGCAGTTTCGCCTGTGATACCTACCATTGTGATCGTCTAATTCAATAAAATCACCGGACATTTTTGTTTATTTGTACCAGCTTTGTCGGCGGTTAGTGTTGTATTAGCGGCTTAAGGCCCATGATAGGCTTTGGTGGGTGA
Organism: Bicyclus anynana; assembly: GCF_947172395.1. NCBI lineage: Eukaryota > Metazoa > Arthropoda > Insecta > Lepidoptera > Nymphalidae > Bicyclus > Bicyclus anynana. The sequence goes on from NC_069092.1 coordinate 5,168,462, forward strand.
CTGTGCTTTGTTTTTATTTGTAGTTGATTTGGTATTAGTGAAGTTGTCAGATGATGTTGCTACTTTAAGTTCAATATTTGAAGTTTTTGTGCAGTAGTGACTTACACATTTATCTATAAGATTCTTCTTCTTCTAAATTGTTTGCTTTTACTAGTTTATGCTCGATTTAAGGTATGACAATCTGTTTAATATATTAAATTTAGATATTATGCTCTAGCAATAAAATATGGGATATTGGATGTCAATAGTTTTTGGTAAAAAATTTAAGAAAAGAAAGCTAATCTATATTAATTCAGAAAAGTAGAGTTTTTATTTATCTTCTGTTATTTTGAATTTATAAGTATTGTAGTCCTCAGTAAGTAGCTATAGTACCTACAATGCTTGTAATAGAATTATTAGTTCATTAATACTAAGAATTTGTTATTCATATATTTAAGTAGTTGGATATTTTTTCTACAATTCGCTAACCATGATACCTTTACTTCGATTACAAAATAGATATTTTTAATTTCAATATTCTTTACGCAGGAGAAATGTTTTTAACTATGTATGATTAATATCATCAAGATATCCAATGCTACTATTTTCTTGACGAGTTTAATAATGCAATTTACCATAATATATATCATAATGCTAGTTAACTCTACTTTGGCCAGTTATAATTTATACAAATTACATTTCATTTTACGCCTTTAAAAATAAATGCTAGGTTACATTTAAAAATAGAGGAAATTGCAAATTAAATATTTAAAAGCGGTGCGTTGTAACGAAAGGAGACCATGTTCATTCTGTATTATTATTAAACAGCTTCTTAATCTCTACTTTTAATGGCATTGACTTAAAATGTTGTTCTCTCTCACACCTATTCAAACAGGCCTCTAACAGAACGAGACAGACATGTTACTCGTTGGATTACTAAAATTTGTTATCGATATTTCTGTCCCTCTCGAACCAGCAGAGCAGCTTGCGTGTGTAAAGTAGAGAATTGCTGTCATGGTTTAAAGCATCCGTTGCGTAGGATTGAAATTAAACCGTAATGCGTAATAAATAAGGTTCATATTTGTTAAGTTGGTATCCTATAAGTGAATCGAAGAACAGCTCCGCCTTAAAAATGGAAGGTGGTATGTAAAAATTGATGAACATGTATAGGAGTCCTTAAAGTGACAGAGTGTGCTGGCGTGTTGGGCAGTGTATATTGTCTCAAAATGTCGCGAGCGTGCGCGCCTCAGATTCCATTGTTTATTATCAAAAAGTGATAAATCAAATGACTTTGCAATAATATTTGTTTTGATATTTTATAATTTATTAATTAGTGAATTTCATGTTTGTTATAGAACAGTTGTGTGTGAGTGATTTACATATTTGTGGACTGTTTAAATTGTAAGTGTTTTTTACAAATGACAGTTTTAATAATAAGTAATTTCTGCATAAGTATATCGGAGTTCAAAGAAATTTTAACTGAGAGAAACATCGTATCTGTATCTCTGTCTTTTATACTGTTAACTGAGGTTACTTTACGAATTATACATAAATTGAGGTTACTTGAAAATTATTGTATCCGATTTCTACAATCCAAATAAGATGATTGTGTCTAACTAGTAAACCTTGGTCTTGTATATTCATAATGTCTATAAATAGGTACGTATAGGTACCTATTTAATCTTATTTTTCGACGAATAAACCAGAAATACATTCAAGTTAATATCTAAAATCAATACATAACTTTATTTTCAAAGAACACTACTTTTTCTGTTTTTAAGATTTACGATTTAGATTTAAAATTTTAACATTCAGTACCCCATCAGGAAGAAGCATTGTTACCTACTCCATATACTTATACTAGAATTACACAAGAATCAGTCGAACACATTATTTACAGGGGGACATAAGGAAAAAAATGCTCCAGTTAGTTGCGCGGCGGCCATATTAACAGGCGTGTTGGGATGTGATGCGCCGACTCGACCACGCCTACAATGAGCTCTTTCCTCATGAACGGTGGATACCAGCCACAGCCCGACCCGAAGTTCCCACCCTCGGAGGAGTACAGCCAAGCGGACTACATACCACCAGGGGAATACTACCAGCATCAGCTACAATATGGCTACCAACACCAATATCCTGTACAACTCGGCACGGGTTATGGTTACGGAGGATACTACCATCCTCTACCACAGCATCCACCTGTGGCTCCACCTCCACGACCGCCCGAGCCGTCTCATCCGTCAGATGCTGACCATGGCTACATCCCACATAATGACACCGCCCCAGGCTTAGCTGAACTAGGTTTAAGACTAGAAAGGCATATAGAAGAAGCTGCACCAGCTGCAAGGAAACTTCAGGCCTTAGGTCGAGAAGGATCACCTGTGTCTGAAATGGATGATGAGAGATTACTCCTAGATAGTCCGCCGGTTGAAGACGATGACTCGTCGATATGTTCCGACAACACTGATAGGGTCATCTATCCGTGGATGAAGAAAATACATGTAGCTGGCGTGTGTAAGTAAAAAAATTATGTTTATTTTTAATTAATAATAGCAGCACTTTACTGAACACTTGCGTGGACTGCTGTAGATATTAAAATAGTTCTTATGAAACTATTGTTATAACATAATATAGGTTTTCAAATTTTAACAATGTTAAAAGCATAAAACATAACACAAAACACTATCAATAACTTATAAAAACATATCATTTCCTCGTGCCATCATTTGCGATACATTTGAATGTCTAAGTAACAAGAGAAATTTAGGAACCTCCATAATACGCTGTACCTCAAGGATTGTTGCCTACGGTACCTTGGTGCAAAAGTCAAATGAAAGCTTCTTATAGTGCTGGTCGAAGCCTTTTGCTATTGACTGAAACGCCTATTGAATGGTTGACTTAATATTCCAGATGACGGTAATCTCGTGAGCAAGTATTTTGATAGCAATTCCTTTCACCAGATTATCATCATGTGAAACAGTATAAGTTTTATTATAAGGATATCACAGCATATATCAAATTTTATAAAGTAACATTATACTTTGAAATTATTTAAATAAATAAAGTAACAGGCCGTATTTAAAGGCAGTGCTGGTACATATTATTATTATTTTGTAAAGTAAACCAACTAAATTAATTTTAATTATCTTTCTTGGGTCAATTTTTTAGAACAAACAAAATATATTTTATTACATTTTCGGAAACGCGTCCGAATTTAGTTTATATAATACTCGTAGGAAGATAGATATGGATAACGAGTAGGTACAAACTAAATTCTTGGTACCTACTCATACTTATTGAAAAACAGACAACGACTCAACAAATTGCAAATAAAACGTGTGATAGAATTTAAATCAAATAATTTTTATGTAGAGTTCCTTAAGAAAAGTTAAGAGATTAATCGTGGTACATTAATAACGCCTTTGCCCCTTGATTCGTCCATTGTTATCCCTCAAGACATGAGTGCAAAATAGGATTTTAAGAGCTCTGATGTTTGCGGTATCACACTTGAAAGAATTAACAAATTGCCACCAATCAATAACCCTGCAGTTTACAAATACTTGAGATTTTTTAGGAGTGTCCTTTGATTTGTTTTGACAGTTTACTAATGTGATGTCATTAGAAAGGTCCTGCAAGACGCCAAGTCCTTTGTCGCGGTACAATGGAACCTAAAGCATGGTAATGAGGCTCGTTTATTTTTATAACTTTTAAATAGAGGTTGCGGTTTGGAATCTGCCGTGAAGATTATTTGTATCCTTTGAGCTTTTATGGGAGTTAAATGTGACATAATTACTGTTGATGTATTTAGGAGTCGCGCTTTTTGCAGCCATTTCATTTGGAGTTAATAGATCTTTAATTTTCTTAAGCTTTTTAATATGCAATACAATTTATTTCTACACTTTTGTTCTCGTCTTCATGCCCTAGAAGTTTGGTTCATTAATATCTTAGTATAAAAACAATTGTTGTCACCCATAAATAAGTACCCATACTGAAGGTGGATGGTGGTTCTTATTTTACATATTAACTAAATGTAGTATTAATGGCATGTTTCATTTTACTTATTTTTTAATGAAATAAAGTTTATTGTTAATTGGGGATTCAAAAGTAAGTAATTAAACATGTGTCTCGAGGTTCTAATTCTTCCTTCTTCGGATACAAATATGATTGAAATCAATTTTGCTTAAGTTAAGCAAATTCGTTGTTAAGAAAATTTTAAACACATTCATCGGCGTTGGCACTTTCATGTTTATTGGTATTCATTGTATACGACTGAGAATATTTTTCATTTTATACATAACCGAAAAATCCATTTGCAAGATTGAATGTCTCAGTATGATGTCATAATCAAGACGTGTTCGTCACGCAATACATTACCATACATTGTTGACAGCTTCTCCAAAGAAACTCGTGTCTAAATTATACATATTGTGTTCAGCTTTTTGTGATTTGACCTAAGAGGTCATGTGACACATTTATCTTACTTACCTTATATTACTGGATCATTTAAACAAAATATTATGAGACCCTAAATAAATTATTGTGTAGAAACATCTATGACGTATCGGATACCACGTGTTTTATGTATGTTTGGACTAAGAGCCTGGCTTAGTCAGACATATCTTATTTTAGGCACAGAAAACATATATTATTTATAAATACAGAAGATTCACTCCGCAACGTTCTTAAACTAAATAGCGACTCTCGCTACAACACAATAAGGTGCAATTCAGTTCGAACAAAATTAATAGCTTACCTATGCTTATTTACCTACAGCTCTTATTATTCATACATCGTTTCTTACAACGTTAGGGTTGTCTTCAATTACAAAATACTTAATCCTAGATTTCACGCGCGGCTATGCTCGCGTGCTTTGTTGATAAAATAAAAAAGTAATGCTAAAACATGGAGTGTGCCAGGCCTGTTTTAAGACGACTGGAACTGTCCATGCTAACACACTACCATAATATAGGAAGTAAGTACGGTAACTATGAAGTTTTGTACGTGGTAGAGAGGGTAGGAAGTTTCAATTGAACCTTTATAATTGACCAAGTATAAAACAGCCACAATGTAAAATGAGAATGTATTTTTTCTACAAATCTTGTTTTTTAATTTTCTCTTTACAATTTAATAGATGTGATTAATATAATATGCCTAGGCACTTATGCCAAATGTCAGCTTTCTAGCATTAACAGACTCTGAGTAGTTTTACTAAGAACTTTATCTAATTAATTAATAACGAAATTTGTATGCAATTTGCGGGCTCCGAGTACGATTTGGTTAAAGTTGGTCGACTATTATAACTCTTTCTTTGGTAATATATACTTAGCTGTTAAAGGTTTTTTGTAATTTTATTCTATACGTACCCCACTTCTATGAATTTATTCATGCATCCATAAACAAACATTTAGATGGTTCAGCTAGTAGGACACTTGACTCTAACAAAAATTAACAGAATATAAAACCTTAATATTTCATAAACCGATCTCTAATTTGAAAAATAATCTTTCATTGTCCCCTCGTACTTTTTAAAGACCATGATACAAACGAGTAAACAAAAATTGTACATGTAGTAGGTATAACTCCCTAAAAATATTTTTCACGATTTTACTTTACGACTTTGTCGATATTTGTAGTGTACATGCTCTAGCAGTCTAGCTAAATAAAGCTTTCTAGTAGTAATAGTCTCTGAACTAAACCACGGACGGACACGGACATGACAAAACTAAAAAAACAACATAACAAGATCACCATAAATAGCTGTAGTAAAGCTTAAATAATAAAATGTTATTTAATGTTAATTAAATACACGATTTACTTAGTAATCAAGATGTCATTTTTAGGAGGTTAGTTCAGGAATTTGCAACAGATGTAAGTACTTCTTTATTGAGGTTTTGTTAAGAGTATATTCTCAAATGTACTCGTAGGTATCAAATGACTTTGATTTTTGCTCGTGTTTTAGATTAGTTTATCGACACATGAAGATGCCATACATGGCAGCATACTTATCTGCGTTGATGATACGAAAAGATTTTAATCTTAATTACTATCTAAAATACTTATCACAATATTGTAATGTGTATGATAGTCAATACCACTGATTAATTTGATATCTTTATATAGATATCTACTAATTATAATTTAGTAATCTGGCACAAACTTCCTCTTTGGTTCAGTGGTTAGCTCATTAGAGTTTCTGGGTTCAAATCTTGAATCGGGCTCTAATTTTTTTCTACTTTCGAGAAATTCTGTGTAAAAATTCTTAACCTGGAGTTGAAACGTTGATGAAGATCCTTATGGCTTAGAGAGCGTCTTTAGGCCGGGGGGTCTCGGTCTTTATCATTAACATCTGATTAGTGATCGTAAAATAATTCAAAATTATAATCCTAAGCTCACTGTCCACATTGGTCCAGCGTGGTGGACTATTGGCCTAACTCTTCTCATTCTGAGAGGAGACTCGAGCTCAGCAGTGAGCCGAATACGGGTTGATAATTTATTTAGTTGGTCCACCAGTGACTGTTGCAGCATTTACACAAATACAATCTAAAAAAACACACAAACACAAGGCTCTGCACAATCAAATGAAGGTAGACACGGCATGCATATTTCCGTAATATTAAAATAAAGTGACGATTACATTAAAGTTTACATAAGAAAAAAAAATACATTTTACAGTAACAAGAAAAGGAAACATTTGGAAGCTCATTAACCCGCTTTGGAGCATCTTCGTGTCCTAATATTAACTAAGCCTAAAATGTTGTTGTTATTTATTTAATGTTAAATCTATAAGATAGCTAACTTACGCCAAAGCTAGTGAATTGACTGCCTAGTAGAGATCACTACTAAGCGATAAGGTCGCCTCTTATAGTATTCTATATTTTAATTTATGTTTCTGAGTAAATTAATAAAATGAAAAAAAAAATAAGATCGAATAAGCTCTGCATCCTCTGCTGTAAATTAAATCTGACCCTCTAATGGGCTATTAAAAAGGCTAATAGATAAATATGATAATGTATTTATTAATTCAGCAGATTTTTTCTAGGATAGGATATTTTTAAGATCTTCTGATCAATATAGTAGTTCAGTAAGTAGATACATGTACAGTTTTGGGTAATAAGATAAAATAGTCACGCCTAAAATAATTTTGCTCTCCTGATTAAAATAATGGCGGAAGTTGCTGGAGTATTGGATGTTAGACTGAATTTGTTTAGAGTAAAAACCAGTTGTAACTAGCTGTGATCCGTGGCTACACCCGCGTAGGCGCCATAGAAGCGTTGCCTAACTTACTCCTTATAACATCCAATATCTGCCAGTGAGTCCCGTTGCAATCGGTCAAGTCAGAACAAAAAATTTAAAAATCATTGACCAAAATTATTGCGGTGGTAAGGTTCTTGAATTTTCATATGGTTTCATCAATTAAACGCTAGTTTTATAAAAATTATTTGAAGTAAGTTTCGGTACGATATTACACAGGCAAAAGTTGGCAAGTAAACATTTTTAAAATACCGTAAACATGACCCACGACGGCTGGTTGGAGCACTGGGTAGTGCCCCTGCTTCCTGTAGCCACGGCCGTGGGCCGTGGGCCGATTCCCATAACTGAAAAATATCTGTGTGATAAACATGGGTGATTTCCAGTGTCTGGGTGTGCATATACATTATACAAGTATTTATAGGTATGTAGTATATTCTTAAATGTATATGATGATACAGCTATCTTAACACCCTTAACACAAGCTACGCTTACTTTGTAGCCTCAAAGTGTATTGTCCGTATATATTCATTTATTTATACCTTCTACCTTCATTTAGTGAAAAATCGAAGATTTATAATAACAGACTCTTCAGTTGTATTTGTGTGTACAATCTTAATATATAAATGCGAAAGGTCATTCATCACGAAATCTTGATAACCGCTTAACGTAGGCACAAAATTGAAATTTGGCATTGAGGTAGTTTATACATAGTAGACTTCCATTAATAACGAATTTTGTGAGACGGCCGGATTAAGGAGGTCTAAGGGCGGAAGAAGCCTCGGGCGTCCGCTTCAGTACATAGTATAAAACAAAGTCGCTCTCTCTGTCCCTATGTATGCTTAAATCTTTAAAACCACGCAACGGATTTTGATGCGGTTTTTTTTAATGGATAGAGTGATTAAAGAGGAAGTTTTATATGTATAATAACATCCACGGTTCCCGTGGGATTTGTGAAAAACTGAAATCCACACGGACGAAGTCGCGGAAATCCGCTAGTGTAGTTTAATATGTAAAATCATTCGCAATACAAAACCGTAGTGCACTCCTTATCGACACCTGTCAGTGCAGCAACATTTTTCACTCCGTAACAGTGGTACGCGATGGTAAAGCTGGTAATGAAGGACCACCGAGTGGGTTTGATAGGGTACGTCGCGAGATGGGCCCGAGATTATAAGATCTCTGCGACCACACGCTCGCAGGTAGTCCGTAATTCAATTCAGATTGTCATCGTTCGATGACGTGATAGTGGCTAACGAAGCGAAGATGGAGTGCCGCTCGCGTCCGGTGCCCGGTAGCCTAACGGGTTTCAGTTTTAGCGTGATAAACAATGAGTAATTAAACCCATACCCATGTGAGCTTGATTACAGTGGTAGATTCCAGTATTAGCATAATTGTTAACTAATTACAAGCTTCTGTAAGTAGATTGTAAATTATAGTGCTCGCGAAAATAGACAGATACTTGGATTGTAACAAAAAATTCCTGCTCCCATTCGAACATTGAAGTTAAATGAAAATTGAAAATGCATTACTGCTCGCTGAAACACTGTCATATAAACATATATCTACTTGGGAATGCATTTGATGTATTTGAACGCTTTTTTACCGTCCGTTAAAAAACTCTTGTGCGAATAGGGGCTAAGAGCTGTGGGTGTAGGCTCAAAATTACTTTCCCTGGGAGAGAGAGAAGCCTGAATATGCAGTGAGATATTGAAAATAAGATGATGATTATGTTGTTGATAGGTTGCTACATTCCCTTTAGATATACTGAGTTAAATATAGTATACCTTAATTGCAAATACATATTGATTTCTCGATTGACAAACATTATCTACGAGTAAAAATCATAATCATAAAATAAAAACTTGGGGTCAAAGTTTTAATCTAAAATCATCATTGCTTGTCTATTTAACTCATTGAAAATTGAATTCATGTCATTTGAGAATCTACTACCGAAAACTAATGATAAACTGAAGAAAGCTGAGTCCAGTTTTGTGTGTTTTGTTAATTTCATGCATGAGAGCATGAAATTAGGAGGAGAATCAAATGAATTTACCTTTATCTCAAAACGCAATGCTGTTTCAGAACAGAATGCTGTGGCAGAAAAATAACTGGTTTTAGTATCTAAGCTGGCCTTTATTTCATAGAGACCTGCTATATTTATTTATTAGAATCAAATAATTCCAAGTACTCGCATATCTTTTTTTTTAGAATATTTGCCATATCTATTTTTTTTCTATCTAGTCTATCTATATATTTCGTAATTCTAGTCTACATAACTTGTGTATTTATATTGATAACAAATAGACAGTAGTTTAATATACAATGAATTGTATCTAATTTTCAGAGATCCACAAGGCCTTATACAATTCCTTTTTCTAGTAGATCTTGCTAATTTTTTAATTTGCAAATACTTAGTTGATAATTTCTTAATTTGTTTTGTTTGAGATGTACGAGTGTTAGTATCGTGTAGGTATAATTTTGTGAACTCTGTGGGATACAGACCTGTATCATATTATTATCGAAATAATATAAAATAGAATATTAATTTTATTATCTCAACAAAGACATCACAGTACCCATCTAAATTATATGCTTAACATATTATTTACATTTAATTTGTATTATTATATTACAATGAACTTTTTTATGTGTAACTTCCTACGTAGGTTACATAATGTAAAAGTATAGATATCTAAATCCATTAACGTATTACGTTTACCTAAATATTAAACTGTTTTGTTGAAAACACGCTTTTAAATATTGTTTTGCCTACAAAAGTATTTGTATCTAGTGCATTCAATCTATATTTGTCAGTCCCCTGTCACGGATAGCTAAAATCTCAGAGGCAAGCCGCCAACCGCACATACCACTGCGGCCACTACGGTCAGTCTCCAAGAATTCTTTACTGATTTTGTGTCCCTTTGCAAATGCATGTTTGAGTTATTGCTTAGTCATCTCAATCTTGTTTCAGCGTTCAAAGGTTTTCTCCACAGTGTATATACATTATACCTGTAGATCAGTTATTTTTATTAAACAAACATTTATAATATTAGTAGGTTAACTTTCGTACCTTGCACCCTAGGGATTATTTCTGGGTGGAATTTTACAAGCATAAAATTGTCCAAATCATAATCTTCCATACACAGAGATTATGTTTGTTTTATCCGAGCTTATGTGTTTTATAACGTGGCAAGCTTATTAATTTTACTCGACTATTATTATTATCAACTCATATTCGGCTCACTGTCAAGCACGAGTCTCCTCGGAATGAGAAGAGTTAGGCTAATAGTCTACCACGCTGACCCAATGCGGATTGGCAGACTTCACGCACCTAGAGAATTAAGAAAATTCTCTGGTATGCAGTTTTCCTCGCGATGTTTTTCCTTCACCGAGACACGTGATATTTAATTTCTTAAAAAATTGGAAAGCTGAAAAGTTGGAAATGCATGCCCCGGACAGGATTCGAAACGACGCCCTCTGAATCGGAGGCAAAGGCTATATTCACTAGGCTATCACGGCTCAGTCTCTCATACAAACCGACCCAGGATTTTAACCCAGGACAACGTGAACCCCCCGAAACCACATATTATGCTAACCATTGAAACAACGAGGCAGTTACTTATATTAATGTCTACATAGTTAATTTCCGATTACTATGATCTATCTTCGGACATATTAAATGTTATTTTTATGTTTTATGTAGGTACATACCACAGAACATAGAAGGCTAAAGCGAACGCTTGCTATAGTTGCTGGGACTTTTCTTTCAAACGCTCATGCTTCGAAAATATACAAACAAATTGTATGGGAATGACGGACCTGATCACGTGACCTGTCGACAGTGAATGACATTCCCATATATTTTTACATTTTCAAAGCGTTAGAGTTTGTAGAAAGAGAATCGATGTACTACATTGGCTACAGACCCTCTACTACTGTGCCTCTACCTACTATGGTACTAGTAGGCTTAACGAATAGAATTTTAAAATTAAAATGCACAGATTTTGCTCAAAATCTAGCTATCTGGCGCCATGGGTATATAATTTCTAATATCTAATCGAAAAGAATATAATATACCTATATGAAGTTTCGGAGAAAAAGGGTTTTGATTGATGAAACGGACCGAGAATGTAGTGATCCTTTACTGGTTTCGTTTTTCCTACAAAGATGTAAGGAACCCTAAAATGATTTTTCTACATACTTGTGTGAAAATTAGCGTTGTTAATTCAGATTGTATACTCAATATTTAAAGAATATCTCAGTATCTTACAACTGATATTTACAGAATTGATACTGCTTGTTGAAATATAAATGGCCGACTGCCAAGTTTCTGTTTAACATATTTTCTATGTAGGTAGCTGTATCTTACAAACTCAACGCCCTTCTGTTTCTTTTGTATAATCTTCAACTCTACATTTGCAGGGTTCTGTAAACATCGTCTTTTAAACTATATCTAAACTATCGTATAATTTGTACATTCAGCAATATGTCTGAATTATTTTACAATTAGGTATACAACAGAAATCTCTTCAGGTAATGATATAATTTATACCTGGAGAGATTTTCAAAACTGATGGTTTTGTAGAATAAAATCTACAAAACCATCAGTTTTGAAAATTGATAGTTTTGTAGATTATGATGTTTTTTTTTCGGACATACCTTTGCCACTTGCACTGCCATTAAGAAAAAAATTGCGCCCGAAATGGTTAATTTGACAAAATTTTCTTTAAAGAATTATTTGATGATAAAATACTTGTGCCTATAGGTACCTACTATAGCAATACTCGATACCGTTTACCAACAAACAAATTAGAAATGAAGGTAGAAAACGCATGCCATTTCGTAACTTGTTTACTTTAAATTTCATATTTTTGTTGTATGTTATGCCAAATATATTAACTATATTATATCTGATTGTTCTAAGCTTGAATGATTGAATTTATTTTTATTATTTTAAAAACAAGTTAGTTATTAGGTGTGAAATGACTACATTATTAGATTGGATTTAAACGTTCCTTTTTAATTTGTTTGTTGGTAAATGTAAACTTCGAGTAGGGAGGGCTCTATTAAACCTATACCTAGTAAAAAAATTTCTTACGAGAACATATTTTTTTGGAACACAGTCAACAAACGTTTTGTTAAAAACCTCGTTTCACACCTAGGCGTATATAAACGGTTGTATTGTGATTAATAATGTTTTACTATTTCTTTAAACAATTTTCAAAATCTCACTCAAAGCAAAATTGATCCATGGATTCATGTCGATTTTAACTTTTACTTTACAAAAATCACAACGTAGGGTCCTAACCACTAGACGATCACGGCCAGTAAACAGCAGTAAAAGCCCAGTGGAAATGACCTCTGCCTCCGATTCCGGAGGGTGTGGGTTCAAATCCAGTCCGGGGGATGCACCTTCAACTTTTCAGTTGTGTGCATTTTAAGAAATTAAATATCACGTGTCTCAATCGGTGAAGGAAAACATCGTCAGGAAACCTGCATACCAGAGAATTATCTTAATTCTCTGTGTGTGTGAAGTCTGCCAATCCGCATTGGGCCAGCGTGGTGGACTATTGGCCTAACCCCTCTCAGAATGAGAGGGGTTAGGCCAATATATATAGGGTGACTCAAGCTCAGCAGTGAGCTGAATATGGGTTGATGACGATTACAAAAGTACTGATATTTTCAAATCAGCTTTTCTGACCTTTGCATAGTAGATAACTGAAAACACTTACAAAATTTAACCTTAAAAGTTCACTCCTTACCTATTTAAACTCATAAAATATCGCCATAAGTAATTTATAATTTAATAGCCCGTAACAAAATATATTTCTAGGCTACTAAACAAAAATACAAAAGATTATTACCATACTTTACAATTTGGACAAGTAAATAAATTGAGTTTTACCTTCTTTACATTTTTCGCATTTACTAAATAAAGCTTTTCATAAAAACCTGTACCTCGAAGCCTCTTTTAAGTTTGCGTATGAAAGCAATTTCCTATGAAGGAAATTAAGAATTTCCATACAATGGCTTCGCCGATTCTTTGCTAAGTAACTATTGTACTGATTTCTATTATAAATATAATATAAGGTCACATACCCTTTGTAGGTAATCAAGGCTAAGCTTTCATAAAGTGAGTGAATTATGAAAAGTGTCGTTTACATTTTTATACCATACTTACCAACTTATAACTCTTTGTAAATTTGATGAAATATGAATAGACACATAATGACTTGATTTGAATAAATTTAAATCTATGGTGTAAAATTATAACACCAGCAAGTAGTATGATGTAATAAACATTCATACCTAACACAAACAAAACACAACTAACCACAACATGATCATTATCGGCTGATTTTAACGGTCCATACAGTTAGGCCTCCTACTTCATAGGACAGGGTCTTGGCCTAGGGGATAATATGGAGCCTAGATCCACCACACTGCGATCCAATGCGAGTTAACGTTCTTGACATGCCATAACATAATTATTAATTTATATTCGGTTTTTCAAGTACTTGATAATTTTTTTTATCTTACAAAAATATTTTTTAAAATGATTTTAACCAAGATATATGTTTTATATTATAATTTGTATTTATTTACAACTTTCTTTTAAATTTTTAACAATGTCATTACATAAAAGCCTTATAGTAAGTGCGTGTCGGTCCCCACGCAATATAGGGATCCGTATTATTGTACGTTACCATTACCTACCAGTCGTTAGAATACTGACTAGTTTTAGTTTGTGTACTACAATGTTAATACCTACTTTCAACAATTTGAAATCCCTACTTTAAAAAACAAAATTACTACAAACCGCTTGCGGAGATTAGGGCGCAAACAACCGGTAGTCAGGACTAAGGAAACTTCTCAATATAAGCGTCGTTTCAAAGACTTGCTATCTCATCTAGCGATCCTACCAAGCCAAACGAAAGCTTCTGGTGTTGGTCGCAGCTCTTCGCAATAAGACTATTCAACAAGTCCTAGTCTTTGGATTAATTGATAAATAACTTTTTGGTCACCACAGACGAGGATCAGATTTTGAGATAGTAATAAGAAAATGTTTGTTTGTTTGTTATTAAAATTGACTATATCATATTTATCTATACTAATATTATAAAGAGACAAAGTTTGTGCTATTGTAATCTCTGAATCTACTGGACCGATTCGATAATTCCTATACTAATAGAAAGTCACGTTGTTTTTGAGTGACAAATGCTTTATTTTATCCCTGTAATCAAACGGGAAAGGGGATCTACGCGGATGTAACTGCGGGCAAAATTTAATTTACATATTAATAAACATTTTTTTGACACTTGAAGTTTCTAATGAATCTTTATAATAATAGACAAGTACAGTTGGTATAAATAAATATTTTTGTTAAATTTATAATTATAATAAAGTAATTGAGCTAACAAACGGAGTCCACGCAAGTGCAGTCTCGCCTACTTGTTACATAAACTAATTTGCTAAACGCAATTAATCAAAAGCTAAAAGGAAGCCCATGTACACGTGTAATTATTATGCACATTAATTAACTGTGCCCCGAGAGGTTGTTACCACATACATTATTCAGTAAAGTCCCCGGCACGCAACGCTGCGTTATATGAAGTACGATAAATTACCTAGTTAGATGTATAAATATCTAACTAGGTAATCTTTAGGGAAATTATCTAATATTTAGCTTTTGATATCTGCTTTGTATGATATTATTAATTGTTGTAAATCTTAAAGTTTAGTCTAAAGAAGTTAGAATTGTATTAAAAACAAGCTTTTAAATTGTAATACTTCAACATGTACTGTGTATCAAGAGTTCGTAAGAGGATGTGCCCTAACTTGAATATTTTCGATCTTGATTAGTTCAACTAGGCTACTCTGTAACGGCTATAATTCTCCAGCACGGCTATTTCTCTAACGATGTTTTGTATAACTCGCAAGTGCGAGTTTCGAATTCACTTCTATCTCTCTCTGTTTAACACGATACTATAGAATGAGAAATATAGCGGTGAATTCGAGACCCGCACTTGCGAGTTATACAACATTTATTATAACAAAACATCGTTAGAGAATTATAGCCGTGCTGGAGTTCCTATGTTCACAGTCACAGTCACCATCGTCATATTTTCCATCTCCATCGTCAGACTAGCTCTACAGAACTTCTAGTTCGCTCTAATATTGCAACAGGCTAAAGTGCGCAATATTATAACCCCGTTGATATAATTATATTTTTGTACACTGCCCAGTCCCCCTAGCCGAATGGCACGTCGATTCTCTTTCTACGATCGCTGACGCTTCGAAAACTACAAAAATGTATGGAAATGACAGATCTTGATCACGTGACTTGTCGATAGCAAATGTCATTCCCATACATCTCTCTAGGTTTAGAAGCGTTAGCAATCGTAGAAAGAGAATCGACGTACCACTTGGCTAGGGGGGTAGCTTTACTTAAGCTTTGGGGCTCGAAGTTTGTGCGTATTAATAATATGTTATAATTATTTAATATCACCAAAGTCCGCAAGTAGAGGCTATATCAAAATTGAATACCTGCAACATCGGGAAGTTGTTCTTATTTAGTTGCCAAGATTTAACTCAACTTACTAATAATAATAGAGCAATTAATAAAAATATTCAGAGTTTGACTATATTCACAGCTCCAGAATATAATTGTTATCAAAAATAAATTTTGAAAATTGCACAATATGTAAACAAAAAATGTACTTGACGACTTCTAGATAAATGGGACAAAAATAAAAAAAATGCTTTAATTAAGGAATTACTTATAAGATTTATTTAAAATCACAAGAAAAATAACTTTAGATTTTGTTTTTTTACAGCTAATGGAAGTTATCAACCGGGAATGGAACCAAAAAGACAACGGACAGCGTACACGAGGCACCAAATATTAGAACTGGAGAAAGAATTCCATTACAATCGGTACCTAACGAGAAGAAGAAGAATAGAAATAGCTCACACTCTAGTCTTATCCGAGAGGCAAATCAAAATATGGTTTCAGAATAGACGGATGAAATGGAAAAAAGATAATAAATTACCGAATACCAAAAATGTTAGGAGAAAAACTAATCCAGCCGGCGTCACGACAACCACAACTAAAGGTGCACCAAAGAGTAGATCAAATAAGAATACCAATAATAATGATAAGAAAAAATCGAACAATAATGGTCGGCCTGATAGTATAGAAAACGTAACAGATAATATAATGAACGAATTACATTGTGTTGGGGCACAGCAGAACATGACACACGATCCAGCGATCAGTCCGATGTCGCATCCAGGCAATCAAATGAATCCGGGTCATATGACTGCACACCATTTACATATGATGGGAATGCATGCTGGTATGGATCCATCTCTCGTTGCAAGCTTGTCTGCGCATGGTTCACCAGTTGGTAACACTGGCTGTGGAACTGGTATTGGTTCAGGAAACGCACCAGTAATTAAATCAGACTATGGTCTTACCGCCTTATAATCTTTAGAATGTAAAGGAGATGCTATATTTTCATTGATGGACTTTGACTTATTTCTTACCATTCCTTCGTGTTAAAAAGGTGTTATAAAGTGATGATTATACAGTAACATAAGTTAATGTAAGTTGTGTAAGTAATAATAGTGTATACCAGTCATAATTTTGGATGTTTGGATATAGTTAAGTGGAAAACTTTACAATGTCAAAAGTGTGATTATTTTAGGGTAGGAATAGCCATCTGAGTTTGGGTTTGTATTTTACTCATTAAGTCATTGTCGACCAATAAATAATAACTTATGTTGTTTTACTATAAAATAAGTGTACTATTATGCAAATTAAAATAAATTGGTTATCAATTATCAGCGGGATGGTTGATTATTTGGAATTATTTATTTCGAAAAATATTTACCTAAGTATATAAAAAAAATAATTCTAAGACAGCTAATTGAGTTGTTAATGACGATGATGGTCATGATATATAAAATAAAGAAATAAGGGGTGTTTCTGTGAAAGCAAAATTTGTTTATTACATAATACTCAATTGCACACAGAAATAATATCTAAATCAATTTAAAATTGCAGCCATACCAGTTAGATTCGATTATTATTCTGCTACTAGAAAAATTGTTTTAGGGTTATACATAGGTTATTTTATTTTTTATAAATTCTGTCAATATGTAAATACCCAATGATAGCAAAAATATTGATAAATAATGTTGAGATAGATTTAATTGTACTCAAACCTTCTACAAAAAATCTATAAAATACATTAATGATATTCTTTTGTTTTGTGATAATATTAGTCTTAATTCTAACTTTATCTGATTTTGTCACTCTGGTATTGTTCTTCATAAATCAAATACAATTCTTATTCATTTTATTTTAAAGTAGGTATGTTTTGTCAATGAATTACTTCACATCTTCATTATACTATTAAAAATTGCATCATGATTATATTATTATAGCTAAAATTGTGATCTAGACAATGACTTAGGTTTAAATACAAAATAAAAACTATAATTTTTAACGAAAACATTGTTTTGTAACTACAATAGTGAAAGAAATGTGAATATAAAACCAATAAAATATAGTCTAAATACAAAATAATCCAAAGCCTCTTACTTTTACCCTACAAATGTACCCTACTGTAGCAACAATAACAATCTGATATTCTACTTTAGGAAGACCATACGATTTTGGGTGTAGTAGTAGGGTAAGAAAAGTGTTTGGAAGATGCGTTGGTGTGTATTAGGTACTGACGGAGCGTTTGCAAACAAAATCTGCCTGAGAGTGGTTGTCTTTTGATAAACGGGTTTCGATGGGATTGGTTCTATATCATTGGTAATAATATAGGAACGCGTTTTTGCTGTAATGAAATATCTTAATTAAAAAAAAACTTACAGACGAATTGAGAACCTCCTCCTTTTGTTGAAGTCGGTTAATAAGTTACACACATTACAAAACATGGCGTTAGTTCTGTCACCTTACTATTACATCTGAGTTCTGGAAATTTAAGACTGAAGAATTAAAAAAATATTTTGATATTGAACTTCCTTACGAATTGAAACACTTCCTTAGCATATTATACATGTAACGATATACAATTAGTTTTAATTCTTACATATCGGTATGAAATGTTTGCTGAACAAAAAGGAACAATCGATCTACTTTATTTAAATTGCAAATATTGATTTGATTTCCAAACATTCGACTTATAGTTAAATCGTCTTGGATATTACTTGTGAACAACAATATTTTTTATTGTTATACTGGAATAGCATCCCTCGAACAGTCAATCGTATCATATCGTAACCTTGCGCTGTTCGAATCAAACGAAATGAAAGCAAAAATCGTAATGTATTCGTTCAATGTGAAGTCATCAATCAACGTCGTCCCCTCATTGTGTGGCCGCAGTCGCGCTACGTATCTTCCACTCGTACTCGCGCTTACACGGGCCTTGACGCGTACTTTTATCATCCTGATACAAAGCCAATGTATATTCCATTTTGTTTTGATCTTATTTTCAAGGAATAGTATTAAAATATTGTGGTTAATTTAGTTGCCTCGTAATTCGAGGGATGCTATTTCAGTTGGTATAAAATGCTTTTTTTGGTCGTTAATTTCAAAGTTGCGATATCCTTTGGCATAACCAAAGGATGCCATTCCAGTAAACTATATACTTCTTCTTGGTCGCACTCTTCATTACTGAAATCTGCATTAGTTTACTATCCCTTATTTGTTATTAGTTGCATTGCTTACTATTATTTTCAATACAGTCGGATCCTAAGTTATTCTTAGTCATTGTTAGAGGGAGATTCGTTAGTGACTTTTTCTGGTTTGACCAGAAGCCTCTGTCGCGTGGTCTTTTTCCGTCTCTATTGGCTACAACTTTCAGTCAGATAAACTAAAATTTAGATAAACTTTATCGGGAAGGCGGTGGGTAAAGCCGGGCCCAGACTTATGTAACGTGTAATGTAAGATTACGGGTAATTTAGTGTCAACTGTGTGTCCATATGTAGAATTCGCATTACATTACATAGTGGATTACATTACGCGTTACACACGTCTGGACCCGGCTTAACATGGCGCACAAAGTATTATTTCAATTCATGTCATAATTTTTTGTTTATATATGCAATATATGAAACTTTATTAGGTGTTAGTTAGTAACGTAAAAGGATATAACTGATATCCGTAATATTATGAGCTTTATCGACTATGCATTAGCGATGACTGAGCATAAAACACAGCCTCAATATTTATGACGTGAAAAATAAGTAGAGAAGATTTCGACAAACAAAAAAATGCCAAATTGGATAGTTTCCAAAAGATTGTCAAGTACTTAGTGACTAAGACTTTTGTGTGTCGGCGCGTCGAAGGGTTCAAAGGGTTGCAGATTTCCGAAAATAAACAAAAGGGTATATTGTTAGGAGATTTGTATGCAAATAACAGGATTATGCTACCGTCTCCGTTTGACGGATTTATTGCTGATTTTTTGTTAAGTTTACAACTTATAGTTTGTTGTCCATGTGTCTCCTGGGATACTTGATTGTTGTTGGCGGTAGCTCACAACAGTAGTAACGGTAGCTGTTTTTTTGTTGACAGTTGGCGACTGCCGTCCGTCCGTTATCTAATCTACTCCAAGATTCACTGACACTTGATTTTGTAGCTATAGCCAAGGATTTCCAGGGCAATCGAATTTAAACGATCTCGAGACATTACATTAACAGCTATTCTCATTTATTATTTTACCTATCCAACGGTAATTAATTGATTAAATAATAATCATTGCTAGATTTATTATTTCTTATTATTATCATTATATTAGATACATATAATTTCGATTGAACTTCTGAGTATTTTTTTTTTAAATTTTGGTCACAAATAAGTAGCTATGTACCTTCTTATTTCTAACTACATAGAATCTTTTTAAAGAATAGGCTACAGATAAGACAACAGATCTTTCCAATTGTCTGTCTCGTGTCTATTCAAAAAAATTAACAGATCCACTATATTTACATTTGTACTATATTTACGGTTTTCCAAAAGTAGTTGGACTTAACCTACTTAAACTTAGGTAACTAATCGATAGACTGATAGTATTTCTGTCGACTCTTTTAAGAAGTCCCAGTACTTATTTTAACACCTTTGAGGGATGAGATGATAAGAAAAAGGCAAGCGTCCTTAATCTTATTTAACCTCAGTTCTATCCAAAGATCTACTATCTTTGTTATCCATAAGTCATGATTTTAAATCCAGCTTAAGAAATATTGCCGTGACGTCGTAAATAGTCATAAAATGACAAAATTAAGCTTGTTAAGTACGCCTACTTGAAATAATTGTTGATTTATATTTGTATGAAACACCCAAGATACATGTTAGTCATTTGTTGATTAGGTACACTCAATTAGAGTGCAACAAACTTTGCTTGATGTTCTGCTGTATTCCATCAAGCTTATCAAAATTAAGACATGATGTCAGCGATCACTTTATAGTACTTAATTACAACAAGTACTTACATTTAATTTGTGGTGTAATTTTGTTCCGTTTAACATATTATGAATAGCTTTATTTCAATGTAATACTTTTCCTATATTATTATGAATAGGAACAGCTGTTATCTAACATAAATCGAACATCCTTGTACATGAGAAGTAACATGCATTTATGGTATTAGTAAACAAAGAAATAAAAATTTTCGTCTTTAATCAATCACAGTCAGTAGCAGAGCTGCTGGTAGACATTTTTAATGAAGAATTACAATCGTAGATAGCACTAGCAAAGCGACTTAACCAGATAAAGACGAGAAGAAAGGCTAAGTATCTATAGTCTACAATGACCATTAAGTTAAGATAATATCGAACAAACAGTGTTTAGGCATTTGCTAAGCAAGTATTTTTATAGTAATAGGTAACGGAACAAGCAGAAGGGCTTGGTAAGGTGGTACAATTTCGTTTAAATCAGAATAACATGGCATGCATGTAAGTAAAAATCTCTACAATGCCGAAGACTGCATCCGTCAACCTGGTGGCATAGATGATACGCCTTATGTGCATGCACGTGCCTGTAATTATACCACCTAGCCAGTGGCGTTCTTAAGGTTTTTAACTAAAGTATGCACTATAATTAAAAGTTGGAAATTTCTGTGGTCCAACATATGTACCTACTTAGTGCTTTTTGCATTTATGAAGTGCACGCCACTGCGCCTACCATACCCTTTAGACCGTCCAGCTCTGCATTCTGTAAAGTTACAGCGATGTAACATCGCTCATTTACATGACAACTTCAATGTTAGTTATATTTATTTCTGGTATCCATAGAAATAAAGTACAAATTCTAATAAAACTTGATGTAGGCGAATTTTACATTGACCAGACCTAAAACAAAGGGGAATTAACAACTTACTGATATTTTTTTTCGTTGGTAACATCAAGGAAGTTTTCTAAAAATTCTCAAAAGTACCTACCCGTAAAGTGTTGAAACAACGGCGACGGCGGGTAAAAAGGCTCCAATCAGCAGGTGAACTCCCGGCGAGGCTCCTGAGGGACTAGTAAAGGAAGATGCTGATGACTTGCATATACGAGCACGTTACCTAGGTAGCGGTATCTTTTGAATTTGCTTAAAGGATCACCAAAAGTTGTTTAAAAATGCAGAATTTTTTTCATATTTATCTTTATATCCCTAGGCACCGCTTGTAAATTTTTACCTGTAATCTAAATTTTTATCAGTCTTTAGTTTTTATTTTTATCAGAATTAAATAAATAGTGAATATCACGTGACTTAAGAATTACCAACAATAGTCTAGTTGGGAAATTTCGTATATTATGTCAACTAACATACGTGAAAGGTAGTGAATTGGCCTGCTGTTCTGTGATCACTATATGCTGTGATTTAGATTTATTGTCACGAGAATTTAACAAGCAAACAAATTTTCAAATTCCCAACTTAAGAGGAAGTATCTACTTAGGTCTAATTATAAAAAAAACTTCCATGATTAATAAAAGCTTAAAAAAAATACCAGATTCGTAACGTTTTTGGAAATGTTAGAATAAATTTTCCTTGCGCCTTTTCCTTTTACAGTTTTAGGCTGTAGAACAAGTGAAAGGCTTATAGCGGAACTGGATATGGATGGTAACGTAAGTATAATATATTATTCAAATATTTATTAAAGAATGAGATATGTGGAAACAAAAACAAACGCAGTAGTGAAATAAGTAATATATTGAATTCACACATATTTGTGGAATATGTCCGAAAATTTTTTGTACAATCATAATCTCACCTGATGATCAGTGATGATGCAGTCTAAGATGGAAGCGGGCTAACTTTTAGGAAGGAGGATGAAAATCCACACCCCTTTTCGGTTTCTACAAGACATCGTACCGGAACGCCAAATCGCTTGGCGAGGCTTCGGCCCGTGGCTAGCCTCGGTTGAAGCCTCCTACCAGCCAGACCTGGACCAATTAAGAAAATCTTCATCGATTCAACCGGGGATTGAACTCAGGACCTCTTTCAAATATACGTTGGTATATTATATGGGTGTGCATAATACATACATTATAATATGTATTACCATTTAGACGGAGTTGCAAAGAACATGCAAAATAATTTTCTTATAACTTGGACTACCCCCTTATTTACTTGGGGTAGCGAACGTTCGTCAGGAGGTTGTAATCCGTAGACTCGATTTGAGAACTGCAAACGTACGTGAGATGACAAGAAAGAGGGGATATTTGGAGTGGATTTTAATGTTTCGATCGCAGGGTTAGGGATATAAATTACACTGTTAAATTACATTTAGTTTAAAGTAACGCCACGCCTAATAGGTACCTACTTTAATTAAAGTCACGGTCATATTTTAGTAGGCAATTTGATGGCTTGTACGTAATAATAATTATTATTATTCAAGATATTCGTCACGTAATTGGTATTCTCTATCAATTAATACTCATATGACTGCGATTTTGAAAGGAATCAAATAGTGACAGGTCATAGACCACCACACATGCAAAAATCTTCGAATTCGTTTCTAATCTTTACTTGATTTACAAATTCTGTTTTTGAAACCGGTAGTAAAGACAATACAAACAGATAAACTTGACCTTTAAAAAGTGTTTGTATACTGAGCCTCCTTCAAACAAAAGAATTTGATTTTTAACCGACTTCCAAAAAGGAGGAGGTTCTACGTTCGGCTGTATGTATGTTTTTTTTTTTTTTTTATGTATGTCCAGCGATAATTCCGTCAATTATGGACCGATTTTGAAAATTCTTTTTTTGTTTTGTAGGGTTTACTTCCAGGGTGGTCCCATTTTTTTCATGTCAGGATCTGATGATGGCATCCTGGAGAAATTGAGGGGAACTTTCGAAAGTTGTAGAGACGGCTAGTACGTTTGTTAGTGTTTCCATAAGGTATTTTAAACCACTACAACTTTATGAAGGTTTGGAGTTGGTCTGATGATGGAGCCGAAACACAGACGATGGAACTCGTCAAGGATTTACAGCAGTCGCCTTTTGTTTGGGCTTGATTAATTTGTATTGATGAGTACTTTCCACCTATATGGGTTGTGACTGTATTAAGGGTCTGGTGATGAAGATGAGGGACAGTAAAGAGAACTCCTCGACGGTTTACAGTAGCTACCTTGTGTTTGGACTTGATTAATTTGTATTGATGAGAACTTTCCACCTAGATGGATTGTGACTGTATTAAGGGTCTGATGATGAAGACGAGGGACAGTGAAGAGAACTCCTCGACGGTTCACAGTAGCTACCTTGTGTTTGGACTTGATAAATTTGTATTGATGAGAACTTTCCACCTAGATGGATTGCGAATGTACCTATTAAGGGTCTGGTGATGAAGACGAAGCACAGTGAAGAGAACTCCTCGACGGCTCACAGTAGCTACCTTGTGTTTGGACTTGATAATTTTGTATTTATAAGAACTTTCCACTTAGATAGGTTGTGACTGTACACACGCAGTGGGTATGCTAACACTAAAAATAAAAAAATAAAAATTTAAATAAAAAAAATTCAACCGACTTCCAAGTCAAAAAATAACTTTAACTAAAAAGCAAAAAATAACATCCTACCTATGTGCTACCTACTGATCAGTTTGAAGGCGGTGCCAAGCTAGTTTCGTGTTTTAATTAAAGCTGTTTCTGGAATAATCACAGAAATTTAGTTTAAACGTATTTAATTAAAACATCACTGGCTTGGCACCGCCTTCAAACTGATCAGAAGGTAGCACATAGGTAGGATGTTATTTTTTGCTTTTTAGTTAAAGTTATTTTTTGACTTGGAAGTCGGTTGAATGTTTTTTATTAAAATTTTTATATTTATTATTGACATTATTCAATTATAAGTAGATTCGCTTGACTGCGATCGTGCTTACCTAATGTTAAGAGACAATGCAATTTAAGATGGAATCACGCACTTGAAAAGATATAGTTTATTCGTAATTCTCGACCCTCGACGAAGCTAGAAGAAGAAGGTAATGGGAAGTGGCTGGATGAGGAAGGCGGAGGATCGTATATGGTGGTGCACTCTCGGAAAGGCTCAAGTCCATCAGTGGATGGATACATGCTGATGATGATGATGATGATGATGATAATGATGAAAACTCTTGATTAGTTCGTCATCATCGTACCACAATGCTAAATCACATATCTTTTTACGGCGTCTTTGCCGCTAACTAACTAACTACTAATTAATAGCTTCTAGCCAGATCAGTATTAAACCAATTTGAAGAACTTATTTGAGGAACTAAGATAGAAAAACACACAGAAACACATGAAACTTCCCTGTTTGCGCTGGGGGTTAAAAATTATAGAACGCCACCAACTCACCAGTTCTTTCGTTTTTTAAAGTTCACCCTAAGCGTATATAGGCGCCCTACCTATATACCACGCACGGTATAGCTCATATCTTGTAGTCAGTGGCAGCTTTGTGCCCTTCCGTGGGGTTCGTTGCGTGCGGATGTGTGGGTTGATTTCACGACACCGCCCGGCACTATGCTCACTGCAGGGCGGGCAGAAAGTATTGTACTTAATGAAAAAATACACCCTAAAGTTAGTAAGTTTTTACATAAATTTATAAAGGTAAGTAAACTTACAACATAATCTAAACAATAATAAGTATACAATTATAATAAGATTTGATTTTTTGTTTGTTTGTTACGAATAGACTCCAAAACTTCTTTAACCAATGGAAATATATAGCTCAGCGATTATAATAGGCTATATATATATTTCTATTCCCCGGGGAATGTAAACTACGCTGGTGAATACGCGTATGTCTGAAGTCAGCAGTAATTTATAAAGAAACGTAATTTTCTTTATTATTCATGAGAATTTCAAGATTATTTAAAGCTTTTTTTAAATTTACTTTCGTAAAGAAAAATATCGAAAAGAGTGGATCAAATTTGTTAAAATTAAAAACTCGGTAAATAGTAAAATCACACCAAAACATTTTCATGTAAAGCAAGCTAAGATTAATGCATAGGCTTGCAATGTAAAAACGTTGTAAAGTCAGAACTTACACTGTCAAATCTCTTAGAGAGTCAAGCTCCTTGTCCTAAAACTCTCTAGCTACATCATAGCATATAGCGTGCTGGGTGAAACCTAGTCTTAAATTTACAAGGTACACTTATGTCAAATTGTGTAACTTGGTCTCTTTGTGCAATTCGTTAGGACTAGAATCAATTAGAAAGGTAACCCTAAACTTTATTAAAAAACTTGAAAAACTATTTTAGCAAATAAAAAATAATAGAACCCAAAAAATAATAAATTTTGACATTTTCATCTGTTTCTTTATTCACGCTTACTTTTGATTTTATGAATTTTCATGCAATTGCAGAGTTAAAAGCTTTGTTTCGTTGAAAAAAAAAATGGTTAAAAAAAATCAAAAATCATGCAAACATAAATAAATAAAAATATAACCAGAAAATATATTACCACCAAAACTTTCGTGCTTCAACGCAAAGCTGTCAGCTGCTTGTTCGGAGGGCACCCACACACACTCAAGATCACCTACATTATACGCACACATACAAACCAAGGGGTGCGCCTTGAGGGAGGCATGGTGGGGTGTATTAAGTTCCTTTCTTTTCACTAAAATAATTTTAGGGGATGGTTTTATTTCGATATTTTTTCTGAGGGTCCTCGACCGCGCTTCTGTTGAATACGGCCGCCATGCAATTTGAGAAATGGATGTTTTAGGGTGCATTCGCTAGTGGAGACGTCGGCAACAATGACAGGTTGGTACGAGTTATTTATGTTATACCTATGTAAAGAATCATTCCTATATGGATACAGTTTTACTGCTTGTGTACTAATCCAGTAGGTATTTCTAACAATGTATTAAAGCTTTTATTTAATAAACAAAAATAAATAACACAGTATTTATAAAAGTTCATTTATTTCAATTACTAGGTTACTAAATACAGTAGAAAATGGATTTTCTTAACTCCAACTTAAATTACCTACACAGATTTGTTATTGTCTGACTAGAACCCTAGAAGAGACACATAACCTTGCCCGGTGGCCATTAACTTGAGGCAAAAGTATAAGTTTCACGTAAAATAATGTACAGGCTAATTCACTAACTTTGATGTATGTTAATTAATATACGAAAGTGAGATACTATGTAACAAATGTCATCCGGACACAGTAGATATAATAAGATCCGGACCAACTTACAATTCTTTGTAGATATCATAGATAGACAATATACACAGATGACATTTCTCAGTTGATTTTAATAGGTTGTTAATAAAGACCAAAGTAGTGAATAGATCAGCTGGAACCGGTTTCTATGCGACTTTGTAACAAGGTGCTAACTGGACGTATCTAAAAAACCTGGAAAGTTATTGTAATGAAAATATTATCACCCATTATACAAGTCTCAGCAATGCAAGCATACCTATTGTAAGGACGAATCAAAGGTAGGTGAATAAATAACAAGTAATTTATTAGTTTAACTCTGAAGGTAACTCGCCGTAACCGAATCATACTAACAAATTAGAGTTGAACCAATTTCGAAATTATAATTTATTACAAATTAACTCTATCAGAGGCAATTGAACTTGTGCGCCACGTAATGAAAATCTCAAGTATCTAATTTACAAATTAATAGATAGAATGTAAACTAACAAGTAGCAAAACAAATTAATTTACGTCACTAAGTATCACGTACCCATTGTTCAATAGCTGAAAACCAAACGGAACGAGTAAAACTATGATATTATGAAGATAAAATAAAACGCGATAACACCGGAGAAGCTTTCGCTGAAATATTTTTAATCAAGGTTTTTACCTGATCCTCCGCCGCTGCGGGAACCGACCTGTCAATCTCTCAAATGGTAGATTAAAAACATCTTTACTTTTTTTAGCATTAGGGATTATATTTTGTGATGGAAAAAAAAAGAACGAATATGATTATATGGATGCGTTAGATAAAGTTTTGACGAAGGTAGACGGTTATAGTTTGGCTATGTATTATGATTTTTACCTGAACGAATGTATCTACATTTTGAATATGATTTGAGCTTAGATATGTATGTATGTACTCATAATAATATCATCTTACTAGTTTTAAAGTTTAAAAAACCGTAATATTATTAGTAGATAGTTAGATACCTAATTGCATATGGGTACTTGATTTTTTAAAAAGGCTTAATTAAGTTAACGAACAATGTCTCAAAAACTACTACACAGAATTTTATGGCATTTTCACCAATAGTAGAGTGATTCATAAGGAAGCCTTAGGTTCCATCCCATTTTTCTGAAGGATTTTCTTAAATGAAATAAAATATGACTATAATTTTTGCAAGAAAAATTCAAGCCACCTGGGAGCTTTCATCGGAAATGTTGGCTTATCCTTTCCAGATATAACAAAACATTACATTCTCCGATATTTTCCTTTACCTATTCTATTATCTTAAAGTGAAATATACTAACGCTTCTTTTCGATTTTATATACTTATCTGCTAGTAAATTAAATTTTCAAGTCATCTAATTTATTTGATCAGAAACGAGATAAACTAATTCATAAGATAAAACATCTGTTTATAACAAGTTTATTGAAACTGTACAGTAACGTCATATGGCTCTAAATATTCAACTAAAAACAAAAGAAAGTAAAGCTATACTAATGCAGTGGAAAAAGAAAACGTTTATCTCTCTACGCAAAGGTGATATTTCAATAACAATTATTTATTATAAGGCTTTTGTAATGCTTGTTACAAAGACGGCAGGTGTTCAGAAAACTGCTGACTCAGCACAGTGGCACCGGTAGTTTATGGTAGCGGGTTCGAGTCTCCGTTTGATCACGATTTACATGTCAGTCGCGCCGCTTGATATCCGATTATGTTCCAATTTTCTAATGCTAGTCATCGTTTGCTTATGATTCTTAGAAAATGGGATTACCGCAATGCTTATTTTGATATTAAGATGACATTGAAATTGTGAAAATATTGATCGAAGATTAGATTACTTGGGAGTATAAACAATTTTTTGTAAAAGTATACGTGTTTATTTATACCTTATAATACAACATGTTTTTTTTAACAATTAACTTATCATAATATTTATAACAATGCAAGCTGATTTTATCAATCAAAATTTTGACAATTTACTCTTTAAAGTTAGCATCAGATTGATAAGTTAGAAGTATTGTGATTCTATAATTTGATTAAATCATTACAACATTGCAATGGAAAATACTTTGAACTACTCTTAAGCTATTAAGCTTAGGCTTGTCCGTGAACTATGTTGTGTTGTTGTTGTGTAACTAACCCGAGGAAACAGGAAATCATTGAGTTCCTTATTATTAATTGGCTTAGACCCCTTTTAGAGTGGTGTCACATGAGGAGACTATACTTAGCAATGTTAAAATAAAAAATAATGTTTTTTGAACACTGACAGGTATATTGTTGCCAAAAGACGCGTGGCAGAGTGCTAGTCGATCGGTCGCCGTGTAAGAATTGTCGATACTACTGTTCCACATGACAAGACTAATCTATCTTCTAACATTAAACCTGTACCAACTAACTGCTAACTTATTTTAAATGCTTGTAATTTATAATAAATAAATATTCATGATACATAAGAATTGTTAAATGTAAAGCGTTAAAAATATCTTTGAAATATAATGTGATGACTGGCTGAAATGGCCTCCCATCCGTCGCGACGAATACCGTTATGAAGACGGACATGTCAATTTGAGCCAATAACTGCTAACGTCAACGAACTACGCATGTATTTAAAATACAAAAATATATTAAAAGATACCAGCTATGAAAGTTATTAGTTAAGAACGTGGGTGTAAAACAAATATAATTTGGCGGCCGCGTGGCGCAGTGGGTAGTGACCCTACTTTCTGCATCCACGGCCGTGGGTTCGATTCCCACAACTGGAAAATATTAGTGTGATGAGCATGGGTGTTTTCCAGTGTCTGTGTGTATTTATACATTATATAAGTATTTATATGTAGTATATAATTGTATATTAATATTATAATTATAATATCAACTATCTTAGCACCCATAACACAAGCTACTCTGTATGCTTACTTTGGGGCTAGATAGTGATGTGCATTGTTTAAGTAAGTATATTTAAAAAATTTACTTTTGGAAGTTTGTCTGGCCTTGGATAAAGTGGTAGAGTATTTTTTTTTTCTTTACAAGTTAGCCATTGACTACAATCTCATCTGATGCTAAGTGATGGTGCAATCTAATATAGAAGCAGGCTAACTTGTTAGGAGAAGGAAGGAAAAAGAAAATCCCTTAGGTTTCTACTCTACATCGTTCCGGAACGCTAAATCGCTTGGCGGTACCTCTTACATCTAGTAACTAGCCACGGCCGGATCCTCCCACCACCCAAGTTTGACAGGCAAACAGCACGTAGGTGTGTAAAACCGAAGGAACGTTCTTTAAAGGAACAAACTTTTGTTTCTTATATAATACCATAGACAGATCACATAAAATTTCGCTGACAATTACTGTTTTACTACTTTACTAGAATACAACAAGATAGCTAATGATTTAATTAGTCGGGAAGTTTATTCGGTAACATTACCCCTAGAGTCCTAATATATGTACCAACTTGAAAAGTAACAGTACCAGAAAATCCAGCATTGGGAAACAAGTAATAAACACAATAAATCTTCCCATAAGAGTGACAATGATTCTTGCAAGTTTCTCTAGATTCAAGCGAAGTTATAGAAAATCTGGAAATATTTTATAAGACTTAATATCAAGCATTCATCGTCTAATGTTTTGACAAACTCAATAAAAATGCGCTACCGGCAGCTAGCTAGGGGTGGTAACTAGCCATAGCCGATGCCTACAACCAGAAAACCTAAACCAATTTTGAAGATATATAATCCTAAACTGACCCAGCTTCGCGACTCGCTGAGCTATGTCATTGACTTTTGGTTCGTCTAATTTCTGATGAAATTACTTACCTACTATTTAAATTACATTACTTTTCATTAAGTGGCAATGGGCAGGCCACATAATTCAAAACCGACGACATCAACCGGGTTGCAGGGAGCCGCTGAATCCTGGCGGCTCGAGACTGTTGAGTTTGAAAGTCCATGCAAGAGGCGGCCCTCTAAGCCGAGGTCCGAGTCTCAGAAAAGACGCCCTTAAAGAGTCGTTCCGCCCACCTACTCTGCTTCTTCCTTCGGCCCATAAGGAGCCTACGGCACTTACACAATCCGAAAAAAAAGCAAGAGGCCTATGTCCAGCAGTGGACGTCCATCGGCTGATAATGATGATGATGAAACTGACCCAGATGGGAATCCAACCTACTAACTCTCTGTTGAGAACCACATCATAATATATCATTCATTGCCACTTAATCTAGTTATTCAAAGCAGTATTGTCTCGTTTAACTCGTTAAGTAGTGGATACTTAAACACAATGAAGATATTTATTATCCCTCATAACCTCATGTGCACTTTATTCAATTTGCGTAGCACTTTCTTTTTGAAAGTCACGCTAAAAAGTATTAGTCTTCATTCATTTGACGTCTCAATGTACGTTGATAGTACAGCAGACAGAAATCTGATGATGGTTGACTTGATGCGGTAATTGAGATGAAACTTACACCTCGTAGAATTGAGATATATTCTGTTTTGATGACATATTCGGTTTCATGGAAAAAAATCAGCGGACTCTGGAAAAGTAGAGTTTTGCGACAACTTTATTAAGGCATCGTAAATTCGTGGCTTTCTGTTTGTTATCGTATCTTGGTAGACAGTAAATATTTATCCTTATTATATTAATTTACTTACAGGAAAGGAGAAATTGAATCTATCTTCAATTTAACTGGCAGAAAATAGTTTGATAGTAACAGACCTCTTTGTGATATAACTCGTCTAGGGATGAGTGCAGCTAGGCTTAGCAGAACCGCTATACTTGGATTTGAAGGATACAATATGGTTGTCGGAGAAATTAATGAAATAAATGAAATGAATGCACATACTCGTAAGGCTAAAGCATGAAGTTGATGGTAGGGAAGTGTACTATAAAACGTGTTTATCTCAAATCTTTCATTTATAATCAAAATAAAAAAAAACATCAAATTCGTTTATTTTAAGTAGGCACTTTTGAAACATAAATTTTCACTATTTTTGGATTCTGCCACTGGTCCGGGAGTCAGTTTCTGCTTATAAAAGCTGACAAGAAACCCAATTCTGATTAGTTGGCCCATCCAACAAATATTTTCAACTATTACCTGGCGAAGTGGAAGGAAAGAGATCTCGAGGACGTAGCCCGTTGCGTTGGTCAGACCAAATCTGCGCCATTCTCGACACCAAGGTACACGAGGCACTGCAAGCCGCGAAAAGCCGATCCACATGGCGCGACATCATCAAGAAGCAAGCTTGTGTTAGGGGTCACGACCCTCAGTAATGAGGAATACGAATACCTAGTACAAGTAACTAGAAAAAAAGAAAATTTAATAGATTAAAAAAGCTTCCCTAAAATAAAAATATTCCATCAATCCACTTATAACCGTTTTAGTAATATTATTACTAGAGGTAATACCATAACATTGATTAGTAATGATAAAAAGCACACATCTGTCACAGTGAAAAAACTCTGCGGCGCGTGCTGACGTGCATCGTCATCGGGCAGTCATTACCCGGGGTCAATGCCCCGCTGATCACCTTGCCCTGTCGTTCATCATTAGCCTAGGTTAGGATGTTTGTAAACAAGCCGTTTGCTTGATAAGGCTTTTGGTCAATAGGTCAAGTGATGAAATAAAAAAATCATGTTTTTAATTTTTTTATTTCCATGGTTTTATAAACCCAATATATATTCTTGATTCTTGAAGTCTTGGTCAAGTCAAATGGTTACCTGTCAAAAGATAGGTACAATTAAAAAAAAATATTTTTTTTTTCTATTGGTACCTAAGTTTCCTAATTGATATGACGCGTTTGTCTGATGCTGGTTCACTTGGAAAAAAATAGAAAATTAGAACCAGTATTTAAGTATACAAAAAGGGTTCTACGAAGAATTACATTTTGAGTTATTTGAACTTTGAAGTTTATTTTTGTTTACATTGGAAGTAATTTGTTAATTAACAATTATAGAACTCCAGCGAAGACGAATTAGAAATTAATTAATTATTCAATCTGTCGTAAAAAAGTTGCATGGATTTTATGCAACGTAATTGCAAAAATAATTCAAAAATTTGTTTCATATTTGCAATAGTTAAGAACTTGAAATAAAACAATGCATGTAATGCATTTGTCTTTCGTGTTACAGAAAAAGTAGGACAACAAAACTGTTTACTTTTAAATAATTGGGTATCGAAAGTTCAAATCATACACAAACATGTGCCTACTTAAGCCGCGCAATCTAAAATACAAGGAATATATTACGATAAAAAGTATTTACATCGGTCATTTGGTTGTTTATTATGATACCGGGGTACGGGTAACGCGAGCAGTTGTTACTGCACACGCCAGAAAAATATAATAAATCAATCATTCACCAACGAAAACACGTGTCCAAAGCGGAATTTATTACCTGTCATTATCGCAATTCGGCTAATCAATTAACGAGTGTTTTCGAAAAAACTGTTATATATTTATCACTAGCAATTTGAGAATGATATAAGGCTGCTGTGGAAATTCGATCGGAAGCGCAGGGCACAAATATAATTCCGATCTGTACACACTAATATCATCTACTTTCTATATGTATTAAGGAACAAAATAGCGTGCACAATATATTACAGTTTAATTTAATATTTGCTTCACTTACTCGGCATGTGCATCGACAGTTAATAAATCAAAGAACGTTCTTTACGTAGCTGGAAACACGATTCTGCAGTATAGAATTTATCGAATCAGCTTGGTGCCTCACGATCCACTCGATAGCTTTTGTTTTGTGAATAAATAGCTTTAGATAAAACAATTCTAATATTCTAAATAAAATAAATAAAAAAATAAAACAATTCTTATTTTGAATCAGCCCTTAGGCTGATTCAAAATGGGCGGAAGAAACATTTTACTTTCACATTTATCTTCAGTTACTATAAATATTTCTAAGTAAGAAATAGAAAAAATAAATTTCATGCCTGATGGTCTTGATATAAAAAAAAATATATATTAAAATTTTCCTTTTAATTTTTTTTCTAAATAAATGCCTAATAGTAGTCCTGGCGTTTCCTGTCAGCCTTTGCACTAAAAATACTGCTAGGTTTATAAGTTCTAAACTTATGCTAAAGCCTCTAAAACTTTAAATTTAGAAAAAGGCATAATCTCCTTTGTTGCTCTCAAGCGTTATAGCTGCACTTTGACGAAATCAAGTCAAAAATTAATAACCAAACCAAATATGAGAATGAATCTCAATGGTGGCAAGCACTCATATTAACAAAGACCAGTCTGTCAAAAATACACGATAAAGAAGAAGAAATGTAAAAGAAGTATTTTCTACCTTAATAATAAGCTGTGAGATCGAAATCAGATCCGCAGAAGAATCAAAGTCACCGATATAGCTCAAAGTGTTGCGAAGCTGAACTGTATTAAGCAGAACAAATAGTTCGAAGAGCTGATATACATCGGGGTCCCAGTGTGCTGTAATGGCGACCACGTACCGGAGTAAGCACCAAGTAAGATGATATCAAACAGTGAGGTATATAAATAGTGCTCAAGAGTCAAGACCGTGGTGTTTGGAAGTCCCTACAAGAGAAGAGAAGCTCGTCGTTCAGAAGTGAACATTCATCGGCTAGTAATTATTATGATGATGATCATGATGATGATAATGATAATGACAATGATGATGATGTAATAATGACGAAATTTTGCCCTCAGATGTTACGAGTATAACCGCGACCAACGTACGCAGTGACACTTAGTCTGAATCAGTTATGGTTAATGAAAAGCCCAAATGTATTCAACGCAAAATAAGTAAGTACTTATAGTTAACGCGTGAGTTGCGACGGCGGCTTTGATCTCCGTTACAATCGCCAGTAATTGATGATCAACGCGTAACCGATACTGCGCAAGCGCAACTCCTATTACTCTTGAAAGCCAGCTTGACTCGCATATTTTGAGACAAAATATTGTTAACAGAAAACCTTTAAAGAAATTAAGTAAAATGCTTTTTAAATACAGCACTTTTCAACTCTCACTTTAGTTTTGTTCTCCTTTTCCTCTTCTAAATCATTAAATCGTACCATTTGGTATGGGGCGTTTTTCAGGGATCCACGGCAGCGCCACAAACCTGACTCTTTAAATCCCTGTAGCTCCGAAAGCAATGATCGCAGATACCCTATTACTTTTACAAAATTGCTTTACTATTAGCATACTCCTAATTTATGTACAATTTAAAAAACAGTCATCATCTCTATTGCTAATGCCCCAAGCATACGGACAATAACTCAAGAAAAAAAAAAGCGCAAGAATTCTTGGTTGTACAATAACAGAGCTTTCTGTTGCTTCAGTACGTTCGTAGATGGGACTTCCGAAGAACTACCGAATTGCTTATAATTAAAGCCAAAAAAATGCTTAGGTTTGTAGAGTAACCGAGGTGTATTTACTAGTACATGATGTTTAACATTTTCGCCTCTACTTGATGGGTGGATGGCACTGCATTGCTCAACGTGGTTATAACATATCTTGACAAGTGTTGTGGACGACGGAATTTATCTTAGCATCAGGTCAGCTATCTGTGTTCTACCCTTTATTATACTAAAAAGTCCTCAAATCCGCTATTACTGTGTGCGATCGTAAATAAAGTACCGATAGCAAAAGGGGCTGCTTAAAATCCAAAATGTATGCAATGTATTATAATTTACGCGTGAGCTGTTCGGACGGCGACTTTGATCTCCGTTACAATCGGCCGTAATAAATGATCAGCGGTGAAACCAATGCGCTGCGCCGGCGCACTGCCGCGTTTGAAATTCGAATATATTAAGAAACAGGTACTAGGAACTTTTCCGAGTTATACTAATACTATAGCGGACGCCCACGGTTTCGTCCGCAAGAAAATCTATGTAAACTTTCTCTAGAAGATATTAGAATGGATACTAGCCGGTCAAGCTTCGCTTTGATTCATTCCCTACCCTTATCCTATTCTACTCCCACCCTACCCTACCCCAAGCCTACTACTACCCTACCACTACCCTATCCCTAAAATCTCAAACGGCTCAGCAGGTGATCGCCAGGACCTCGGTCTTGTAAATCCACCGCGCATAGATACCACTGCGCCACGGAGGCCCTCAAAAAATTTGTATGATAAAAGGTAAAATTCATTATTGTCCTCGTGTTTCTACCGAAATTCATCAATATCGGTTTATAAAATACGTTTTCATGCGACAAAATACACTAAAAGTTATGAATAGGTACTTAAATAATTTGAAAATATTAACTTAATTACACCAATATTCCATTATGCTATAAGTAATTTAATTTAGTAAACTATTTGACAAATATTTTAATGATATCCTATAGACTATAATTTTGACATTATTTATTTAAAACTTAAATTACTTTGGCAACATATTCGTCCTTCTGCAGTCTACTAATTTAATAACCTGTAATATTGACTATATTAATGATTACAGTTAAGAAGTTTTACACAATTTAATGATAGGTTCATAGATACGCGTAGCAAAAACATGTCATTTTCAATTTTCCTGAGCAATCTAAATAATGGTGGCGGGTAATGAAGTTGTACTAGCACCATCAACGTAATGGATAAACGCTTTTAAAAGTTAATCGATCTT
Organism: Bicyclus anynana; assembly: GCF_947172395.1. Taxonomy (NCBI): domain Eukaryota; kingdom Metazoa; phylum Arthropoda; class Insecta; order Lepidoptera; family Nymphalidae; genus Bicyclus; species Bicyclus anynana. Next base: position 5,204,921 of record NC_069092.1, read on the forward strand.
CATAAGATAGGTTTTTTCATTTTATATGCAACACTGACAGTTTTTACTCAGTGTTTTATGTTAAACTAGCTTTGTGCACTCGACTTCACGCCATATGAAAACACTGTCATGTTGGGTATTGTGCGGGCTTTTTAATAACTGATATGTGTCAAAAATAGTAAAAAAAATTAGATAGGTATTGAGACGCTCGGAGAGCGTCAGCCAAATTTGAGAGAACGGCTGACAAAAAAGCACAAGACAAGGTATCTTTACGTAACTCAAAATCTATTTAATTCAATCGTCCTACCTGAAAAAAAAGGAATTTAATTGATATATTGTTTACTGATACACATAGTTATCTCATTTTGCCAAATATATAGAGAGATTCTGATGTCCAATAAGTAGGTAATATAACTAAAAAATATATATATTTTGGAAAATGGAATGCGGTGTTACAAAATAAAAACACAACCTGTTTTGTTCACTTGTTGTTTGGTTTTGTTTCTGTTTAAACAAATTTTTGTGAAGTATTCAGTGATAGATAACTTAGTCTTATTTAAAATTTAAGCCAAGGCTTACTAGAATGGATGGTAATATAATATATTACCACGTAAATAATTATAGTATAATATTAAAAAAAACAATATTATTCGTTATCCGTTAAGACGATAAGTTACCAAATATTACATGAGGTATTTAAACTAACAAACGTATAGATTCTACACACGTCATTATAGATGAAGACTTAATTTTCTTTCAGCCACAGCCACAACAAAAAGTAAACGTACGTACTTGTTCATACGTTTACTTTTTGTTAATCATAAAACATGGCGCTAGTCGACCAAGATTACTTGAACGTTAGGCAAATGCAAAAACGCGATGTGAGTGATGTGATGGTAATGTCATAATGTGTGATAAAAAGTGTAGGCCTTGATAAATTTTATCTCATAATTGCATCAATAACGGCCGAGTTTGTATAGTGGTTAGGTATATATAGGGTATCCAAATATTATCGGTTACTATAGCCGAGTACAACCTCCGGAATCGGAGGAAGAGATCATATCCACTGAGTCTTCACGGCCTCTATACGGATTTTACAGAGGGTATGGGTTCGAATCTGGGCCGGGACATGCATCTTCAACTTTTCAGTTACGTGTGCATTTTAAGAAATATCACGTGTCTCATACGGTGAAAGAAAAACCGAGAGGAAACCTGCATACCAGAGAAATTTCTTAATTCGCTGCGTGTGTGAAGTCTGCCAATCACTGTAGAAAGACGCTGCTGGATGCCCAGTTCTTGGAGGATTAGACGACGTTGGTTCGCACACCACCACACACATTATGCCAAGCATTCTTGTCTAGCATCACATTTCTAAAGCGTATATCTTCTTTGTCTTTTAGAGTCCAAGTCTCAGCACCGTACAGAAATATGGGAAAACCCAATGCCTTGAATCGTCAATGAGGCGTGTCTACGGTGTTCTAAAGTCTCGAAAACTAAAGTCTTCTAAACATATTGAATTCATGATGCTCCATATAGATACATATACTCTCTTATTAGACCAGCCGATCATCAACGGAAGGTGTACCATTATGTGAAACAAGCATATGACCATACGACCATACGACTTAATTGATTTACCTACTCAAAGATGCGTCTAAAACATGGCAATCCTTATGACGTTATCTCGCGAAAAACAGTGATGGTATGTATATATGTATAAGGAAGGTAACATGTAACTTTATAATTGAAAACAAAAGAAATTCGTTCTTATTTTAAACATTTTCGTACTTGGTACCGTAGTATGACTCAGTCGCATTGTTTATTCGAAATGAAACTGTCGTGTTTCAGGCCGCGACAGGGAAAAGTCGAGCACCAAAAATGTAATAGCTGCCACTGGCTATGATTAATGCAATTAATTCCACAATGGCCACATCGGTTATTCGTACACTGCGGGCCCAAAAAACTGAATACTTTTGAATATTATGGAAAAAATTCATGTACTACCAATTTTTTTTCAACTAATATGTATTTTAATTAAAATTTCTATATCGATCTGACTAACATGGACAATTTTCGTGGATGCTGATATTATAAACCACAACGCTTGGCAAGAATTTTGTCAAAATTTATGTGTTTGTGATATAGGTAGGTACTTGGATGATCGAGGGCTCAGGACCTTTACAATTGCAATCTACTGAAGCTATCATGGATCAAACTCTCTAGTTGCTTACAGTAACTACGCAAACAGTTTCATAAAATAACGAAGGTGTAGCAATAACATGCCCCCTGTTTATAGTTTAAAGTAGTTATAAGTCAAACTTAGGTACCTAAAAAAACTATTTCTGTTTAGTACTCTTTAAACTTTATTTTATGGTCGATATACCTAATATACTTATACAATGAAAAAAGCAAATTAAAAGTTTTTTTAAAAGCTAAGTGATATACTACGTGAAAATTTACTCATCCAGTTTGCTTACTAACTTAATTTTGAACTACGAAGTTTAAGCAATCAGAAATACGACACGGTAAATAATGGTCGGGTGTATACTTTAGTTGGCCTACAATGCAATCAGATGGATCGGCATCGCTGGATAGATTTCATAAATAACGTGTAGAATTTTTGTACATAGATTTATTACGTTCGCCGGCGAAAATGGTGGGAGATTGTTTTTCAATTTAACCGACGACCCCCGCTGTTTGACATGCCGCCCGGCGAGCCGGCACCGGATTGGTAAATACATTGTGTATTGAAACACAATCCGTATATAATACTAGGCTTAGTCCACGTTTCACAATGTAGCCCAGACCAGTGGGTCTAAATACGGAATCGTTATTGTCTGTCTACAATAAAGTTTTAGCTAATGATAAAAATTCAACTTTTTGTATAAATACTGGAAAAAGACGGTTTCCTTAATTGTATGTGTTAAACAATACCAGGCATCACTTTATAAGTCATGCATGCGAAAAAACGTAATATCATAAAATGCTCATGCGCCAAGTTTGTTAAAAAATATCTACCCTCCAAATCGGTATGAACATGCTGTTTGAAGATATAGAATAAAAACACGCAACAATAAACGAGAATTTTTCTATGGAAAAAAGCCTCGTAGGTACAGATGGTAGTTCCTTTCACAAAGAACTCTGTTTTAATTAGAAAACTAAACCTATTTCCTTTCTAAATCTGATATAACCTTTCTAAATGTTGGCTCAATATGAAACTCAATCAGAATATAGATTATATACGCCATTTTTTATTATTTTAGAAGTACTTATCATAATTACACAAATTAAACACTAACCATGGTTTCTATCTTTTCCATTGAAAATAGCAAACTATTATTATTATTGTAAAATTGTTTCTATTGAGAAATTTGCTTAGAGTATATTCGATTTTAATTGAAATTTAAAACGTTATCTTTAACTAGGCTAGGGTCTTTTATCCCCATCCCAATTAGTGCGATCCAATCGTTTACTGCAGCGTCACCAGCATTACGCAGAACATTACGAAGCGCTAACTTGACATCGACTAACAAAAAGCGAGCAAAGTATTATACCTATTTGCTCGTCTTGATTTACGGATTGACAATATAACTATTGAGACTATTGGTATATTATTTTTTAGAATTTAGTGAGCGAGTCTTATTCACATTAATTGATTATGAAACACGGCTAAAACTCACGTGATATTAGGTCGGAGTATGCCCGACTAGTTTCGAACCCATACGGGGCCCTTAGTCATGAGCTGGTTCTTGCATCGCGGCACGATCCAAACTGCGAAGCTGACTAAGGGCCCCGTATGGGTTCGAAACTAATCGGGCATACTCCGACCTAATACCACGTGAGTTTTAGCCGTGTTTCATAATAAATTACTATATATTATGTTAATAATTACTGACAGCAGAGCAGCAGTGGAGAATTATTGTTTTCTATATTTATTTCTAATTGGTTTCTAAAATTACAAGAGTCATAGGTTAGGTAAGCCCTATAAGCTTGTTGTTCATCACGTCATTAATACATCATCATCAATGTAATATCTGGAATGACTCAACCAATTTTAACAGGATTTTCACTGATATAAACAGCAACATGTAGGCTACTTTTCATCCCAAAAATATCCATGGTTCAAACTAAAACTCAGCAACGCCTTAGAAAACTCTACTACTCTAGAAAGCTCTTCTATCTTAAATTACTATATCTAATACCTACTTTGAATTAAGTGTTAATTTAACATTAAGAATGTCTTACTCTATTATAATTCTGTTCGATATGTTTACACGTACTTCTTCTCTCGTGGGAATTTTTATTATCGTCTCTGATTATCGTCGACGCATCTCGAGAGTGTGATTATTATGATTCTAAAATATTTTTAACTATAACAAAATGAAACAGTAGTAGTTGTAAACCAGATGCCATTCAGCGCTTAATCATTATGATTGACAGTTGTAGTGTAGGTTAAAGTGTGCAAAGACATTTAAAGATACTTTTACACTTATCGAGGAGTAGAGACGAGGAGAGTTGGCACTTATTAAACGTACAAGGAAACCTGCATACCAGAGAATTATCTTAATTCTCTGCGTGTGTGAAGTCTGCCAATTAACATTGGGCCAGCGTGGTGGACTATTGGCCTTACCCCTCTCATTCTGAAAGGAGACTCGAGCTCAGAAGTGAGCCGAATATGGGTTGATGACGACGAAACGGACAAGAAGAGACAATCTTTGTCCTTACAATAACAATATAAATAAAGGTAAGTATTGTATTTTGAACATTCAGATTAACAAAAGATTGTTACAAAACTGTTACTACTTACTACGCACTACATTGAGTACCCAGTGACCGGTTCGAAGAGCAGATCCTGCATAATAATTATAATGGCTATATCTATTTCGAATTTTTAATGGTTCTAGTAAAGTTTAATATTGTCTAATGTAGTTATTGGTATTGTTAAACTATGGTTCAAAACTCAAAACACTATGGATGGAAGTGAACTTCTTAAGACGCTTAAAATTAAAATAATGAAATATGTTTTATAAAATAAGAATAAAATAAAAGAATTTATAATTCATTCTATATTTTTCTATTTTATACATTTGTACTTGGATGTTACAAACGATTCAAGAAATTTATACCAAATTTTTACACTAGTCGGTAGGGTCCTTTACATTTAATTTTAGATTTCTACTCGAACAGTTTCCGTTCTGGTTTTTTCACCTATGTAGAACTAGTTTATATCACGAGGTGTGAAAGGCATGACCTTTGATACAATATTAATTTCTAATGCGAAAACTCATCTGCGTATGTAATGGATTTAAAAGCTGCCGTGAGCATTTGATTATAGCCTAAAATTAATTTATATAAATTAGTATCAAACTGTTACCTGTAAAAACATTTATTTATTTTATTTAATACTCTTTATTTGTACACCACAAAAATAAAAAAAAACAAGCAAAACAGAAACACAAGAAAAAGTAGAATACAAAAGGCGGCCTTATTCTCTTCCAGGCAACCTTAGGCTTATACTCTTCCAGGCAACCTTAGGCTTATACTCTTCCAGGCAACCTTAGGCTTAGGAACTTATTAGGACAACTGTAAACATAACATATTGGACACATTTTAATTATACTTAAGACGTTAGTGATAAATCAATATTCTCTTATAGAAAGGAAAAACTGGAATACAGTATATCTAGATATCGTACAGATGGCCTAAATCGCCGACTGGACATGTCATAGTATATTTTTTGTCTGGTTATAAAAAAAATTAACTGATAAAGTTATTTTTTCGAGTAATGACACACTTGCATTAGGATTTTTTTAAATTCTACTCGTAGGTACAATTATATTGATAACATCATCATTTTCAACCCATATTCGGCTCACTGCTGAGCTCGAGTCTCCTCTCAGAATAAGAGGGATTAGGCCAATGGTCCACCACGCTGGCCCAATGCGGATTGGCAGACTTCACACACGCAGATAATTAAGAAAATTCTCTGATATGCAGATTTCTTCACGATGTTTGCCTTCACCGTTTGAGACACGTGATATTTAAATCCTTAAAATGCACACAACTGAAAAGTTTGAGGTGCATGCCCCGGACCGTATTTGAACCCACACACTCCGGAATTGGAGGCAGAGGTCATATCCACTGGGCTACCACGGCTCTTATTGTTGAATAGAGTAGTAGTTGATAACATAAGAGACATCAAATCCCTATCCAATGTATACAGCTAAAGATCAAAAACATCCCTTACCCAAATGTCAACCCCCAATGTACGAATTAAAAGCCCTTATCAACAACCTTTAATCAAATGTACCTCCTCTCACAGAACCCCGTTGAATAAAACAAAAGCAGTCGTCAAAATGACCACTCACTTGTGAACTATGGCTCTGGAGATTTCGCTACTTTCCCAGATCTGTAGTCAGTGGTCAGTTACACTGGACATTAGGGAATTTTATTCAGAGGGGTGAAGCAATCCTCTCCCGAAAAGCCTACAGTTAATGGACTACAAAGGTATTCCCTTGGAACTATAACAATTAATTAATACTTTGACCAAAAGTTTGTAACACCCTTCGTGACTTTCATGGTAGCTTGAAGGCTTAGGTATTAATAGGAAAATTGAAAGTAGCTTTTAATTGACTATGTAAGTTATTGGTTGTATTGATATTTTTAAAGTTCATTACTTTTGTTTTACTTACAAGTAACTACAAGTTTTGAATGAAAACCTTAACATGGCAAAATTTAAAAGAGAATTGTTTGAGACACTATTTTTAACAACAAAACTTTCTTGAACTTTGGTGGAGAATTGCTTCGAGGAAAAATTAAATGATTTCTGTAAAACTGAAATGCTTTCTTAATTACTGTTATAGTGCTTATAATTGAAATCTAGACGAAAAAGAATTTGTTTTTGCTTTCGCTTTTCCTAAATATGTACCTACTTATATGAAAGTTATAGATATATTATACAAGACTCTCATTTACCTAGTCAGTTCTTCCCTTTTGTCGTTATTTAGAGGACGCTTGACATTAGATGACTAATTTATTATGATTAGGTTTACTAAGAAAAATCTTATTCATACAAGAACTGCATATTAAAATACCTTTACTAGATAGATATAGGCTAAAATAAAGTTTAAACTTGTATAAATAAAGTAGTAACCCGCGTAGTTTCCGTTCCCACGAGCATTCGGGGATTAAATATATGATACTCACAAATATCGTGGTTTTCTAGTGGTAGGAGTATTTTCAAAATCAGTTCAGTAGCTCAAGAGATTACCCCTACAACGCCACGAATTTTACCTCTTTATAATATTAGTTTATACGTATATAATCACGTTATGGTGCATCAAATATCGAATAGTATATACAGCTTGTAGTTCTTAAAATATACCTAATATTATTTTCTGTCAATCTATAATGTTTCACGTGACACATGCGATCCCTTTTTCCCCAACGCATTCGACCCTCCGCTCTCGGGCCCTTGAGACCTTTTGATGAGTGTGTTGATTGGTCCGGCGCACTGGATTACAGAGGGACCGATGACCACTTCGCCGTGGGATTTGCTGAATTAACGCGTTTCAGCTGAGCTTAGCTGTTGTTGAATATTGGCAGAATATTGATTCTTACTTGGACTAATATGATTTTCACGTAAACATTTTTATGAGTCTACTAACTTTACTAACATGTCCGTATTACTGTAAGTTGTACACCGAAATAAATGATGATCTATTTGTTTATTTCATTTGTCATTGAAAAGTCTTTTGAAGTTGTGAAAATTAAAAATTCTGAATCAATCAAAAGATATGGCCTGTACAGTCAGTGACGTGTATAAGGTTTTTCAACTAGCGTGTGTACCTACTATATTTAAAGAGACCAATATGTTAGCATTCCATGTATTCACCGTGTAGTGGTGGTGTAAAAATTCCGAGCAGAGTCCTGAACTTGTGATTACAGGATGTAGGGTTAAGGAATTCCTTGACGATCGATCAACACTCCCCATTCTCTGCTCGTATTGTTGTCCATGCCTAGCCAAATTTGGTAAGATCCAGCAGCTTTTTATACTCGTCCTAATATAAAACTAGCTGCACTTCTAGAGAGGCCAAGGACTTTAAGCAAGTTATAGCGAGATTTTGCTGGTAATACTCTCGCACCTACTTCTACGGCGTACAGACTAACTACATAACCATTTTTAGTTAGTTCATATGTAAAAATTGTAAAAAAAATGGAAATTTCCTTCTCAGGTTCTTTTTCAGGTTTGGAAAAGTTTGAGTCCTAAGGATAGACTAGATACATTTTTTAATTTTTCATTAATATGCAAGCCACTAGTTAGGTACAGACAGCAAGTTTATAGGGCAGAGGTTTTGTTAGAAAAACAAAGAACACACATACTTACAAGTAAAAAACAAATAACTGGACATTTTTAATACACCTAAATCGTGTGAAAAAACGGTTAAGTTTTCTTTTCGTTCGTATTGGTATTCTTTCCGAGTCCTACTTATTGATGAAATGTCAACTTCGAAACTGTACTTTTATTGATGGATCTATAAGACGGCAAAAAAAGAAATACAAAGATATAAACGTTCCAAAAAACAAATCAATTAATTTTATTCGCCATGGCTGCCAACAGTTTGATTTCGTTCCTCGTATTTTTCGTTCGTAAAAATTTTTCGAACGGCGCACATTTTATGGCGCGTGAAATCGTTCGATTCAATACATTCTTGTACATGGACCGACGATTTTTCCATTTTCACACCAACAATACAATTCGGTTTAGATGACTGTTGTTAATGATTGCGCTGACGTTTATTCTCAGGAGAGCTTTTGGAAGTTTTTTTTAACGATGTATTGTTTGGTGGGTTTGACACTCGTGCGTTTTTATCTTCGAAATCTGTTGTAGCTAAAAAAATGTGCGATTTTTGTGCAGTTTCGTAACTACATTTTTTGTTACTACACAGCAATTATGTTTAATTACTCATTACATCTACAACCGCTTAAGTAGGTACAGAATATTGTATATATTTTTACTGTGGCTTAAGATATGTTGAGAGAATGGCGTCTGGTTGCTTCGTTTGCTACCTAAGTAGGTATTTGGCGGAATTTCATAGTACTTTATAAATTTTTATCGTGGATTGTATATTTGAATTTCTTAGTCCGTCATTATTTGAAGCGTTTTATAATATCTTAAGATCATTTTACTAGCAAGTTCTTCTTGTTTTATATTTCTTTATGCGTGATTTTCGCGAAATGCCTATCCAGTCTAGCTAGCAGATAGATTGCATCATCACTTACCATCAGGTGAGATAGTAGTCAAGGGCTAACATGTAGATTATAAAAAAATAAAAAAAAGATACAAATAGAGCTCTTTATGATAGAGTTAGTCCGGGAAAGTACTATCAGCATGCCTACATACGTAGATACTCGTCTGTACGTCACTCTGCAAGGGTTTTCTTTTCTGATTGTATGAGTGCTGTCGTCTCCTTAACGGGACCTCATCGGCGTCACCGGCGGGGGTTGGGGCGAGCGCAGAAGCCTCTCCGACGTGAGGTGACGTCAGATATCGGGGTTCTTGTCTTCGCCGGTGTGTAGCTTGTGTTTGTGTTGCCTAGGAGGATGTCGGTTGTTATGTCATTGGCAGGATTATGGAATTATAATACTGTATGACTTTTTCAAAAGAGCAACTGTTGAGTTTCTTGCCGGTATCTTCTCAGCAGAACCTGCCTTCCAAACCGGTGGTAGAATCTTTACAAATAGTCAACTGACGTGTCAAAAGTGCTTGTAAACTAAGCCTACTTGAAATAAATGATTTTTGATTTTGATTTTTGATTTTGGATCGTAAAGGACTTAGCATTTCCGATGGATTTTCATCCTCGCCAGTTAGGCGGTAAATAAATAAATAATTAAATAAGTTAGCCCGATTAATTCTAAGATAGCATCATCACTTACCATCAGGTGAATTGTAATCAAGGGTTATTGTAAAGAATAAAATAAAAGAAAATGAAACACGATTTATGTATGTTTTAGGGTAACAACGAACCAACGTAGTTACTCGAACTAGTTGGTTACGAGATAGAGGTAATATTTAAGCCTAGCCTTGTTTACTAATGAAATACATATTTCTTTAGTGGTTAATTTTAAGCATATTTAAGTAATTTCAAGGTTTTGGCATGTAGTGTTTCCGTTTTGAATACATCATGATGTTATTTATAGAGAATATAAAAAACCGATGTTAATGAGGCAGAATAATGCGGTATTTCGTAATTCTAATTATATTTTGGTTCTGTTCGTAAGCCGACGCAGTTTGAGTTTGTGATTAATAGTTTTGCGTGTCACGTGACTAGCGCGACATTTATTCTAAGCATAACATACGAGATACCAAAATTATTCAGGCACAGATTAAATTAAACTTTAATTATTATCTTTGTATAAAAAAGGTACTCAACATACACTTGTTATGTGCTGATTTTAACTGTCTGAGAAACTAGTGTATTGATTTAATTATATCGTAATTTATTATGATTATGAAACACGGCTAAAAATCACGTGATATTAGGTCGGAATATGCCCGACTAGTTTCGAACCCATACGGGGCCCTTAGTCATGAGCTGGTTCTTGCAACGCGGCACGATCCAAACTGGATATTATATCATCATCTTGGAAAAAATAATAAAACCTGATAGATCTATTCGTGACACTTCAGAAAATATTTGTAATTTTCAATCCATGCCGTAGAATTTTCATTAGATGGAAAAGTCTACGGCATGGAGTAAAAGAGATGGGGAAGTCAGATTTAAGCTTTTCTTGTTATATCTCTGTCTAGTACTCAGGTATCTACTGCAAATTTCTTTGTTTCTGTAACTCAGCCATATATAAACAAGAAAACCTCAAATCTGACCCGATCCTCTGTACCCAGAATTTAATGATGAATAACCACATAGGCTAAACGCTGGATAAAAAAGTGTAAACGCAATAAAATAATAAAAAAAAAAAAAAATTATTTATTAATCACACAGTAACAAATTTCTAATACAATAAAAGAGTAGATCCCTGGCTCCCAAACTAGCTGTAACTGTATCTTGGGAGCCAGTGGATTCCCATTAGTGTTACTTTTTGATATCTGTTACTTAATTAAGATAATCTGTAGTAGAAAGGTGTATTCGTAAAACAAGATCAAACACAAATAAATAAATTTTTGTGTGGTTGTGTGTTTGTGTGTGTGTGTGTGTGTGTGTGTTTGTGTGGGTGCGTGTGTGTGTGTGTGTGGGTGTGTATGCGAGTGTGTGTTTAATTAAGTATGAACGCGCTTGCTAAGAAAAGTATCCTCATGTGTTCGAGTTTAAAGAATATGTTGGACGATTAGATTTTCGACATAGTTGTAATCGCAATCAATTAACCAGTTAAATATGTACGTCTTAAAAGCATGATTACCTAATTTTCTGATACTGAGTTTATTTTTTTGTAATAAGTTATAAATACGTGGAGCAATATATAGGTATTGTTTACGAGCAAAACAGCTTGCAACTAATGGTCTAGGGCATGTATTTCTTCTAGAAGAAGTTATAGGGATTAAAGGAACCAATTCACGATGATACAAACGTAGGCTTTGACAGACAAATGTCTTTCTAACACTCAGAACTTTAGCTTGTTTATATAGATCAGAAGTTGGATGGCGAAACGGCAAGGATAAACATACTTTAAGAACGGCACGTTGGGATCTCTCGATTTGTAACATATATGTTTTCGACATAGCACCCCAAACAAGAATACAGTAATTCAGTAAACAATGACATAGTGCTTTATAAGTTAATAGAATGGTGTTTTTGTCTGCAACATCTCTTAAGCTTTTAAATACATAAATTAATCGACGAACACGTTTAGATAGCACACCTGCATGGACATCCCATTTCAAATTGCTATCTATATTGACACCAAGATATTTAATATTTTCTACTCTGCACAATAGCTTGCAACAACAAGAACTGCCCAGCGTATTATTTGATGATCTGTTGCATGGGTATCCATGGATAGTTATATTAAAGTTAGTACTGGGAGACGTGACTTGCGTTTTACTGAAACAAATGAATTTCGTTTTATCAACATTTAATGTTAACAAGCTATCTTCAAGCCATTTAGTTAATATCGAGAGATTCACCTCTGCAGTTCGCTTAATTTCATCCCAGGACTTACCACTAACCAGTAGCACGGTATCATCAGCAAACATGAATATTTCTGACCCTGGAAATTTCATGTCACTGAGTTCATTCACGTATATCAAAAATAAAATCGGACCAAGTGTGCTACCCTGAGGAACACCATATTTACAACAACTAGTAGAACTGGAAAATTCATCAACCCTTACATATTGCTGCCGATCAGTCAGGTAGTCTTGAAACCAGTCAAAAGCAACACCTCGAATTCCGACGTTTTGTAGACGAGCTAGCAGAATAGGAATAGAAACGGTATCGAAAGCCTTTTGCAGGTCAATAAATACCCCCATGCATTTCTTACTACTATCCAAATCTGCCAAAATTTTAGTGGTAAGTTTAAGCACAGCATCCTCGGTAGACTTGCCGTTTCTAAATCCAAATTGCAAAAAAAATCAAAATCCAAACACGAAATTAATTTATTAGATTCCAGATAATTATTAAGTCGCTTACTTACGATCTTTTCTACAACTTTAGACAAGACCGGCAGCAAAGAAATAGGTCTGAAGTTTGTTGGTAGAGATTTATCACCTGATTTATGTACTGGTGTAATTATTGCCTTTTTAAATCTTACGGGGAAAGAACCTGTTTCGAAACTTAAGTTGCATAAACAGGAGATAGGATAGGCAACAGCATCTCGGAAGTACTTTAATATATTGGTCTGAATATTATCCCATCCAGCAGCACTACCTGGTTTCAGTGAGGAAATAACTACCGACACTTCATGGGGATCCGTGGGAAGCAAGACCATCGAGTGCAAAGGTGCTGTGTCCTTTATAGCTTTCATTGATAAGCTACAGTTTGATTCTTTAATTAGTGACAATGTTTTATCTGCTAAGTTTTGGCCTACTGATGTGAAGAAATCATTGACAATGTTAAGCGATTTTACAGGTGTAACGTCAATTGTTAATAATTCTTTAGGTAAAGTCCTTTTACTATCTAAATTGCAGACGTCTTTAATAACCTTCCATGTTTTTTTCGGATTACCCCGGCTATTATCAAGTTCACTTTTATAATATTGTTTTTTGAGCGATTTGATAATATTGTGACATATATTCCTGTATTGCTTATATTTATACTGTATCTCAACATTACTAGGCGACTTTCTAGCTTTTTTATGAAGTTTATCACGTTTTTTTATACATTTGACTACTCCATAAGTGAGCCATGGTTTAAGGGGTTGATTCCTGCGTGATATGGTTTTTAGTTTAGTATTGTTGTCAATTATCAACTGCAATTTGCTTACTAGCATGTCCGCCATTATGTTGACGTCTCGTTGAGAACAGACGTCAGACCAAGAGGTATTATTTAGGTCCTTACGAATACCATCATAATCATATATAGTTCGTATTTTAGGTTTAGTTGACTTATTAAGAGTAACGTTGGATTTGTCTGGACTCTGGATAGACAGAAGAATGTCGATACAGCTCTTGACCCGTGTAGGTTTATTTATGGTACTATATATATTTTATTAGAATTCTATTATAATAGAACTAGCGGACGCCCGCGACTTCGTCCGCATAAAATTCGTTGTCAACTTTACTACTACCCCTACCCTACTCTACCCCTACTCTACCCCTACCCTACCACTACCTCAACCCTACCACTACCCTACCCAACTCCTACCTCTACCCTACCCCTACCCTACCCCTACCTTACCTATACCGTACCCCCATCCTACCCCTACCCTCCTCGTACCCTATCCCTTTCCTACCCATATCCCACCCGTACCCCCATATCACGCCTACCCCTACGCTACCACTTCCCTATCCTACCCGTACCTCTACCCTACATCTACCCCTACCCTACCTACCTACCCTATTCCAGCCCTACCCCTACACTACCCCTACGCTTCCCTACCCGTACCCTACCTTACTCTATAAATTCTCTGTCTTACTCCTACCCTTAGCAAAATCGGTCTAGCCATTCGAGAGTGGTGCGATGACCAAGGGAAATAGAGACTTCTATGCGAATAATATAAAGAGGTAAAGTTTGTGCGGTTTTAGGAGATCTCTGGATCTACTGGACCGATTTGAAAAATTGTTTTACCAATAGAAAGCTACGTTATTTGCGAGTGTCATATGCTATGTTTGATCTCCATATTGACACGGGAACGGGAACTACGTAAATGAAAGCGCAGGGCGTCATATAGCGGAATTTCTGCGTCTTTTAGAAATTTTGTATTATCTCCGAAACTATTTAAGCAATTAACATACTGTAAAGGGCAAATCTTATCTCCATAATATCCTTGTAATTATTAAATAATTTATTTTAATAAGGATTAAAGTTTAGTTGTATAAATAATGACGTAAACCTTAGTATATAAAATTAATAATTTTTAAAACACAAAAGGTACTATATCTGCTAATATATAGAAGATAGATATATGGTGTCGCGGACTTTTTTGTAGAACTTTTAAAGATACATAAAGTCTCCATACATTAATTTCAATTTTACACAATAGTTAAGGCAGCGCATGCGAATAAGTCTGTTTAAGAGGATTTTCAGTCCGACCTGTATGACAAATACTGTGATAACTCGGCTAATATATATGATACCAATATAACATATAGCCTATAGCACTCCCCGATAATGTAGCATTCTACTGGTGAAAGAATTTTTAAAATCGGACCAGTAGTTCCGAAGATTACCCCATTTAAAAAATGTGACAAACTTACAAACTTACAAACTTTACCTCTTTATAATATTAGTATAGATGAGTAGATCTTCTCAATATAAAAAAAAAATCTCTTAGTAGTCAAGTGTTAGTTTTATATAGGAGGATCTCTACTTATCTATACTTATAATAAATCTGTAGAGAGGTCAATTCTGTACATGAAATATATTTCCAAAATAACTATCAGGGGGTGATTAGTGATCGATACTGATGCCAAAAATGCAATCAGTAAAATTTTTGTCTGTCTGTCTGTCTGTATGTTCTTTATAGAAACAAAAACTACTGGACGGATTTAAACGAAACTTGGTACAATTATTCAACATACTTCTGGGCAGGTTATAGTATACTTTTCATTACGCTACAATCAATAGGAGCAGAGCAGTGAAGAGAAATGTAGAGAAAACGGGAGAAGTTACTCAATTTCTTAAGCTTCCGTCGCGTGTACTGCCTTAATGGTTAAAGCTACATAGAAATCATGTATGACGGAAATGTTCTCCTTATAATTATCTATAAAAACACAATAGCATATATATGTCTATCTTTTATGGTTGACTCACAATAACACGTGTAACTCCCGATAGCTTAGCAGTTCGGAGCTTTCTAATTATATTTGTCTACTCTTATGTTTATAACACTCATCACTCATCCCAAATAAGAAAGTTAATATTATTACCTATTCAATAAAAAAAGAATCATAAAAATCGGTAAAGAAACACCAAAGTTATACATGAAATACGCTAAGCCATCGCGCGTGAATACTAATTCATGCTTTAAGGATTATTTTTGTGTAACGGTTGCCGCGCTCGACGCGACTCGCGGTGGGAGGAATAAATAAAGAAGTGCAGCCTTAATGAGTAGGGTAGGGGTATGGTAGGGTAGGGTAGGGGTAGGGTAGGGGTAGTGTAGGGTAGGGGTAGGGCAGGGGTAGGGTAGGGTAGTGGTAGGGTAGGGGTAGGGTTGGGATAGGGTAGGGTAGGGGTAGGGTAGAGGTACGTTAGGGTAGGGTAGGATAGAGGTTCCAAGGGGGGGGGGATAGTTAGTTGAAAGTTTACAACGACTTTCACGCGGACGAAGTCGCGGGCGTCCGCTAGTCTATACTAATATTATAGAGAGGAAAGATTTGTATTGTAGTGTGTGAAAAAAAATCACATAACATAGGCTATATTTCATCCCCGTATTCCCATGGGAATGGAAACTACGCAGTTGAAATCGCGAGGTTCAACTATCGCTTGTACCTATATATTCCTTTGTTCACAATATAACCCGTCGACCTACATACTTCAATCATTTACATTTATTTTGTTTTTCGTATACCTACCTACTTACATCATTTATGAACCGCCGTCGGCGTATTTTGAAAAATAGCAGTGCGAATAAAAAATCAGTGTTTTTGGAGACAAAAGGTGTGCGTGGGCGATTTGAATGTTAAGACGATCATTAGTGCGCTATTGTCGAAAATACCAGCGAGCTTCGAGCCAGAGGTTCCCAAACTTAATCACTTTATAATATTAATGTTGGGTTACCCTTTTATTTTTTTATTATGCTTACGAATAATAAACTTTTGAGTATTTGTCTAGGTTCATTATCGACCCATATTCGGCTCACTGCTGAGCTCGCGTCTCCTCTCAGAATGAGAGAGGTTAGGCCAAAAGTCCACCACGCTGGCCCAATGCGGATTAGCAGACTTCACACACGTAGAGAATTAAGAAAATTCTCTGATATGCAGGTTTCCTCACGATGTTTACCTTCACACTTTGAGACACGTGATTTTTAATTTCTTAAAATGCACACAAATTAAAAGTTTGAGGTGCATGCCCCGGACCTGATTCAAACCCATATAAATGAAGTTCATAATAATTTCGTGTCTAAAGCACTAAAGACTTCTAATATAAGATAATAAATTATGTAATAGCTGTAATTATTTTGCTATTACATTTTTTTACATGTAATATAGAGACCAAGTTAAAACTAGAAATAGTTTACTCGGTATGAATAAATTATTATCAGTCGAAACTAATTACATCTATCATGGACAGCCAAGGTGTAATACCTCCACAGCGGTAAACTCACTAGAAAATCTGTGATCGGTTAACATAAAGAAATCAATAAATATAGGTAATGATTGTTTTAGCAACTATAGTTTTCAAATTTAGCGATTATAGTTCTCGACGGCCTCCGTGGCACAGTGGTATGCGCGGTGGATTTACAAAACAGAGGTCCTGGGTTCGATCCCCGGCTGGCCCGTTTGAAGTTTTCTTAATTGGTCCAGGTTTGGCTGGTGGGAGGCTTCGACCATGGTTAGTTACCATCCTACCAGCGTGTGGATTTTCATCCTCCTCCTAACATGTTAGCCCGCTTCCATCTTAGATTGCATCATCACTTACCATCAGGTGAGATTATAGTCTAGCTAACTTGTAGAGAATAAAAAAAAAAGTTTGAGAAACTCAGCCTATTGAACGCCATTACAATATCGGCACAGGGAGCGACCAGCCACTGACCTACAAAGACCAGTGACTTGCAGAACCATTAACTACTGTCGCGGACCACCATTACACCCCCATAAATTATTCCTATATACACACTCATTTAAAATTGTAACAGTTAAAACGGTAGTTGACAAAATTCGCAAAAGGGTTGTTATTGTCGTAAAGCAATAAATCAGTAGCTATTTGCAACTGCAAATCCTGTTAAAGACACTGTTTGTGTTCCTTTGTATTGTGATTTGGGGCCTGAAAAACATCTACAATGTACCTCCTAAGGTTGTCTAGAAGAATTTGTCTTCTGAACCGGTATTTTACTCACTATATCATTCTTTTACAGTGTAGGTATAGGTCAGCGCTTGCGTTTGTGATCACATCTGATGGGTCAACGAAGATGCAACCTACGGCATAACACGTTTGCCTAGAAGGTAGACCTTCAAGTCAACTGTGAATAGACAGCACCCTTGACTTTAAGATACGTAAGTTGTAGGTGGTAGAGGAAATGGGAAGAAGTTCTAGATTCAGCAATGAAGAGCTAGAATGCTTCATACGAGTCGAAGGAACATCAACCATGTAAAGATGCAGATTACTGCGATGCCTGGCAGGTCCATAGTAAAAAGTGTGAAAAAAAAACTAAAATTCCTTTTCCTTTACTGTAGAATCCAAGGTTTACAGGTGTTGGACAGGCGACCAAGTAGCACAGTGTTGGTTGACCCTCAAATCAGCTGGATTGACGACATAAAACGAGTTGCAGGCAATCGCTTGACGCAGGCGGTTCAGGACTGGTTTTTGGTAGTCCCTACCTAAAACTATGCACACCTATGCCTATGCATCTGGCTGAGTTTGTCGTGGGCTCTTCTCGGACCAAAGCGCGTTAGGAACCCTCGGAACTTAAGTTTTAAATTTTCACCTATCAAACCATAACCTGACGTTTCAAAAGTGCTTGTAAACTAAGCCTCCGTTAGACTATTTTCGGGCAGCTCGATAATATAATCTAGTGTAAGTAACGCATCTACTCGTATACATATCTATACATAGGTATTGTTAAACAAAGTCTTTCGCGATAAACTAGTAGACTATGTATTTGCATGAGGTTTCACCCATAGATAGAAATTATAGTATTAAGAGGAAGAGTTTGGTAGGTATATAATTTGTCAAGATTGTTTTGTAAATTAACTGAAAAATTACGATAATGATAGTAGGAAGTGTCGGAAAAAGTCAAGTCGATGGAGAGCTTTCATTGAAAACGTCCCATAGAGTAGGTATAACAAAAACATACATTGTGTAATATATCTCTTTTATACATCTACTTTAAAGACCGATTTGACGTATTACTTTCTTTGAAGATAGGTATGTTAGTATACCCTTTTTATCTTCACGTATAAAGAAAATTAACATCGCTTTCTCGACCAAGTCGCGAACGTCCGCTAGTCTTTAGTAAAAGATAATTTAATGCCTATACCTGCAAAATATTGCTAACTAAATATGATAAGTTGTATTGAACACAGTAATGAACCATATGGTTCGAACGCAACTGCTGGGCTACTGTTAGATTGGCCTTCGGTTCCCTCGCGAGCATGACTCAGCGGCAACCCTTGTAATGTTATTGTGCTTCGTACCCAATCAGTTGGTACCAATTGTCGTGGGATACTGTATGAGGGTTCCACGAAAGAATAGCGCTTTAGGTGTAGCGCAAAATTTTGTATTGAAGTCTTGAATAGTTACAAATTGATAGTTGATTTCTTTTTATCCATTTATCTACCTTTAAGTAGAAAGAAATAGAATATAGATCGTTGATAGCCCAGTGGATATGAACTCTGCCTTCGATTCGAAGGGCGTGAATACGAATTCGGTCCCGGGCATGCACCTCCAACTTTTCAGTTAAGTGGATTTTAAGAAATTAAGCGTGTTAACATGTGTCTCAAACATCATGAGGAAACCTGCATACCTGATTTTTTTTTTCAATTATCTACGTACGTGAAGTCTGCCAATCCGCGTCGGGTCAGCGTGGTGGACTATTAGCCTAATTCCTCTCATTCTGAGAGGAGACTCGTGCTTAACAGTGAGTCAAATATGGGTTCTTAATAATGATGAAGTAGGAACCTCCATAATATTTTATATATTAATTACTTCAGAAGAGACCTAACACTTAACAAATGGTAAATATTCATATATTATGTAGGTATATCATATGGATATACCTACCTATACATAATACATGAATATTACATAACTAGCGTAGGTACTACGGACTAGTCAGGCTTCGCTTTGACAGTTACGCAAGCAACCAATCGCATGAAAGCTGTCAGCGACAAACAGAGTTTTAAGCCGCTTATATATAAAAAGATTTGCAATAATGCAATTAAACAATGTCTGCAAATAAGGTAAGCCTTATCGCTAAAACTATTTAATTTTGTTATAACAAAAAACACTTCTTTCAGAATACAATAAGATATTCTTTACGAATACAATAACAAAAGTTAGCTTTAGCATTAATCCACTACCTACCCACATGTATAATATTGTTCTATCGTACAGCGGGGTATAGCTGCAGCTAAAACTAGTGATTAATGGAGGGCTGCCCACGGGCGTCGACGACTGCGGGCGCGCTCGCTCCATAGACTTGAGAATGGGTTGAAGGTGAAATATTTTATTAACTAGCGCACGCCGGCTACTACTTTTATTTTCTACTAGCAGACGCCCGCGACTTCATCCGCGTGGAATTCGGCTTTTCACAAATCCCGATTTTTCCGGGATGAAGTAGCCTATATATTAATCCAGTGTAAAATCTATTTCCATTCCAAATTTCAGCCAAAACGCCTCAGTAGCCGCAGCGTAAAAGAGGAACAAACATACTTACACACTTATACACTTTCACACTTATACATTTACACACAAACTTTCGTCTTATATAATATAATAATATAATACTAGTGTGACAAATCCCACGTGATCCGTGAATTTTCCGGAAAAATTTAATATTTCCATTCCAAATTTCAGGTAACTCGCTTCAGTAGTTGCGCCATGAGGGAGCAACAAACGTACACTCATAAACACAAACTTATTATAAACACGTTTTTGTAGTTTGAGTTTTGAGCCTTTTGTTGCAGAATTTGTGGGTTCTTCCATTACAAAATTTTCATCTGACTAACTCAATGAACTCAAATCATTTACGGCGAGAAATTAGCATCGACCATTATTTCACAGTCTTCATAATCCTTCCCAGATAATTTCTACTACAACAATATCTATGGTCATCTTTGTCCATAAATTGAAAAAGACTTGGAACTTGACATCCAACTAAGTAACTGTGTTAGCAGTAGCTTATAAAGTTTCGTTAAAAGTCCAAAAGTCAGGGTCAGAACTGAAGAACCTTCGGATTTGCTTCCATAATTACTGTGAGGCCTCAATGCTTAAACACCAATATTTTATTTTGAGACATAAGTACACGTTTATATTTGAAATACCAACCTGTCTACGAAGTTCATAGGTCTATAGCTATAGTAAATCGTTTCTCCAGGACTTGATTAAAAGTTCGCTGTGCAGTGTTGCAATGGGATTTCGATATGGATACTGCAATATTATAAGCTGAGAGACGAGCCTCCGAGGACAATAACCGAATACGAACACCGATGTCTGTCTATATAGTGGTAGACTATGTAGTAGGTATAGGTAGGTATACGTGAATAGAGCTTTAAATTAAGTTTAGGTACTATCCTACTAATATTATTAATTAACACGAAAGTTTGTATGGATGTTTGGATGTATGTTTGTTTGGATGTTTGTTACTTTTTAACGCCGCTACTACAGAAGCGATTTTTTTATCCCGAAAAATCATGATTTCCCGAGATTTCCGAAAACTGATTTTGATGATAGGAATGTTTATTACTCTTTCACGTCTCGACTACTGAACCGAATTATTATTATTATTATTATTATTATTATTATCTCATTGCCTCTTATCTCAGTGATAGAACACAGAAGGTATGCATAAATGATATAAAGTCGCACGGTTCCACTACCATAATGGGCGTCCCACAGGGTTCAATTCTGGGTCCTTTTCTATTTTTAGTGTACATAAACGATTTACCATACCATGTCAGCGGCATATGTGAGATTGTACTGTTTGCTGATGATACATCCTTAATTTTTAAGTCCGACAGAAATAAAGATAACTCTGACGACGTAAACAGTGCCATATCGCATGTGTCGCATTGGTTTACTGCAAATAATCTACTTTTGAATGCTAAGAAAACAAAATGTATTGAGTTTTCATTGCCAAATGTTATAAAACTAGATAAGTCTATAATGATCGATGGTGAAACACTAGAAATGGAGAGTTCCACAGTTTTCCTGGGAGTGACCTTGGATTGTAAACTTCAGTGGGGTGCTCATATAGAAAAACTGTCTGGTAAACTTAGCTCAGCGGCATTTGCCGTGAGAAAAATAAGACAGTTTACTGATGTCGATACAGCTAGGCTTGTTTATTTTGCGTACTTTCACAGCGTAATGTCTTACGGTATTTTATTGTGGGGCAAGGCTGCCGATATACAATCTATATTTGTACTTCAAAAAAGAGCAATTCGAGCAATATATCAATTAAAATCACGCGAGTCCCTTCGTCAAAAGTTTAAAGAAATAGGTATACTAACAGTAGCCTGTCAATATATATATAACTGTATAATATATGTAAGACAAAATATTAATTTGTACAAACGAAAAGGAGATCTAAACCCACGTCTTACTAGACACGGGCATAAGTTAGTTATTTCTGCATATCGTCTCCAAAGAGTAAAAAAATCTTTTGTAGGTTTGGGTGTACTCTTCTATAATAAGATCCCCAAGACTGTGATGGACCTGCCAATGCATAGCTTTAAGCAATGTGTTAAAAAACATTTACTTAGTCGAGGGTACTACAACATTGATGAGTTCCTTAATGATAAAAATGCTTGGAGGCCGTTGGATCAGCTTCCACCTTCACACAGGAAGTAAAACTATAACAAATGTAAACAGTAATTGTTATCAATTGTAAATTATAATACTGTATGACTTTTTCAAAAGAGCAACTGTTGAGTTTCTTGCCGGTATCTTCTCAGCAGGACCTGCCTTCCGAACCGGTGGTAGAATCTTTACAAATAGTCAACTGACGTGTCAAAAGTGCTTGTAAACTGAGCCTACTTGAAATAAATGATTTTTGATTTTGATTTTTTTTTGATTTTATTAATGAAATTTGGTATTGAGATATATTATAGCCTGGATTAACACATAGGCTACTTTTTATCCCGAAAAAATCCATGGTTCCCGAGGGATTTGTGAAAAAATTAAATTCCACGCGGATGAAGTCGCGGGCGTCCGCTAGTATTCTTTAAGACTACCTATGTATCTATTACTATATATTTTGGAAATTTGAAAACCCGACAATGTAGGATGATGATCATGAGCAGAGGCG
The DNA here is from genome assembly GCF_947172395.1 of Bicyclus anynana. Classification (NCBI taxonomy): domain Eukaryota; kingdom Metazoa; phylum Arthropoda; class Insecta; order Lepidoptera; family Nymphalidae; genus Bicyclus; species Bicyclus anynana. The sequence continues at coordinate 5,227,700 of NC_069092.1, forward strand.
TGCACCTCATACTTAGATGCAAAACTGCACTGCCTACCCTAAGTACTCATTACGAACCTGGAATAAGGAAGGAATTTTGCTATTTTGTACAATTTGTACGTATAGTGCATGACCCTAGTTAAAATCCATTAATGATGATAGAAAACTTATTTTATCGACTTCCGTATCACAAAACTCCAATTATAAAATTTGAAAAAAAAAAATATCACAATGACTTAGGTTATTCATGGCATGTAATGAAATTAATTTGTTAAATCATAAAAGGTACTAATAAGAACAGCTTTATAAACCTTTCTATGTTGAATATCTAATAGAATCCCACTACTTGAGGAAGAGCCTATGAAATTAGACAATTTTACGGGAGTGAAACCGCGGGGTACAGCTAGTTAAATATAAAAGGTTTTTGTACAAAAACATTTTATACCTATGCATTACTAAAAATTTAAAATTCGTTCCACCTCATACGAGACCTATTATAAAATCGCACAAGTTAACATTTTTTAATTAACAAACGAAAGGAGCCCTTTCATAGGAATCGGCGGAACGTTTGAAACGTAAACGGCATGAATAATAGTTTTAAAAGTATTTGAATAAACAGTTCATTAATTATGTGCCGGGGGCATAATAGTAATTTTTGACGCGGCCCTTCCTGCTTTCAATGCAGTTGGCTCAGTTACACAATTTTCGGAACGGAGCAGATTCTGTAACCGCTTGTTGAAATAGCGCCTACTTTTATCGCTCGCTCGCAATGTATCTCGTGGTTTGTATAAGGTTTTTAACTAGGGTAGGCACTAAACGTACAAATAGTCCTTTTTATAACACTTTGTAAAATATATTTAGTCTACTGCTTTATTGATCTAATGAGCTTGTTTGGATGTGAATATTATTTTGGGTCAATGCAGTGTTTTTGAGAGTATTTAATTGTAAAGTCTGGGCTTCTAGTTGATATCACCACCGGACCTCTGCGTAATCTTTCTCCGCTGAGTGTATCTCAAATTAAAAACCACTAAAGATAGGTAGTATCGTCGTAAGATTGGCCCCGCGGTTAAGATTCTGTCCTGAGGAGGAGTTTATATGCAGTTAAAGTAAGTATAATAATAATCTTACAGAGGTACCTACAGTTAGTTATCCTAAGGACATGCGATTTATATCGAATAGCTTGAGAATACACTCTAACTCAAGGGTTTTTTAATCCACAGCAGATCGTTAGTTTTGGCACAGATGTCCGTCTTAAGCTTCATAGCCGAGTGTAGCCACTGTAGCCATTTACTATGAAAGCGAGGCAAGACTGGGGTCTAGCGTGTGATTAATAGACTCATTACTGGGAAAGGTGAGATATGTCAGATTTACATGTCCTCGTGGCGCATTTGCGTCCGGTGGACCATTAGTTTAATGAACTTAAGTAGACAGATACCTAGTTTAGTTGAATGTAAAATTCCCATGCCCATGCAAACGAAATGCTTATTATTTTAATAGTTTTTTATATCTATTTTTTAAATTAACAAAGAATATTTGCCATAACTTTTAAAAATTAGCAATTTTCCCGTTCCCCTCCAACTAGTCGGGAAAGTTTGTATTAGGAGTGGGTACGACAATAGTCCAACGCAGCAGAATCGAACCACCAGCTCTTGGTAATGAGTCCGACCGCTCTTACCCTTGAGCTGTTGAGGCTCGAAATACACTATTTCTGTATAAATTCACTATTCTAAAAGTTTGTAGTACTCTCCCGTCACCATAGACACTTAGCTTCGTACCAACCCTTCGTTAGAAACGAAGTTTGATCTTTAACTGTGTTTTTCAAATGGTTGCCACAAAACTAAGTGACTGGCATTGGATCATGATTTGCTTATGAATTGGGTTGGCATTGGGTATGTTGAGGAATATATAAAAAAGTACCTACGCTTTGTACCTGGAAGTTTGAGGGTCTGCAGCTGCACTCTTAAAACCTGTTACTACCTCCAAAAGCCAAATCCAAACATATTTAAAGTATTAAAAAGCGGCAGTTTAGATGAATTTCATTAAAATCACGGTTAAACCAATCGGGATGAAATATTTGGTAGGTACAGAGATAAATAAGAGTTTGAAATAACGCATAATTTACTACGGAAAAAGTATGTTAGCGGCTGAAACCGTGGGGCAAACAAAGCTGGTGTTTTAGTGTATTTGAACCATGAGTATCTATGTAATCAAATTATGCATTTTGACTCTTAAATTTATTTATAGGTATACCTAACCTCGGTAGGTATGTGTTTTAATTCTGAAAACAACAAAAAGAAAAGATGTTTTTTTCAATAACATAATACATACTTTTATTTATTTATTTATTTTATTTTATTTATTTAAGGCCATCTTGTTAAATATTAGCAGTGAAAGCCGAGACTTGAACTATATCGATGATGGGTAAAATTATGTTGAGCTACTATCAAATTAAACGTGATAATAAATAAATAGTACCTACTAGATAGATACTAAAACCTTATAAGATGGATCATAGTGATAATAATATGAAATATTAACTTGTGATACGTAGATCTAGGTAGATAGATATCTTACAATATCTATGTGACTCGCAATGTCCTGAAAGCTGAAGGCGCGGGTCGACCAATTATGAAAATAACACACCTGCGCTCAAACACGGCCGCTCTGTCGGTTCGCGAGCTATCATTAATCTTCTTCGCTCCTTATACATTCCTGGTACCATCGGCTCCGCGATACGATATTGTTGCATCTAGAAATAATCTTTTTATAAATAAGTGACCTTTTGGAAGTTGTTTCCTGGTTTATTAATAACATTGAAAATTCTAATAACTAGGAAATATGAAGTATTCTTGGAAAAATTATCAGCATTTTAGGATGATGAGAAAATCAATCAGAAAGGTAGGTACAAGATCCACAGTTCCCACATTAATAATGTATCTAAAAGTGAGATTGGATGCATATTTTACCTAATTCTTGCTTGTACCTACCTATATTTGAGCAGGTTCACATTACCAAAAATTTTTTCACAATTTGAATACCGACTAAATAAAAACCAAAGAAAACTTTACTTTTTGAAGATAGGATTTCGTAGCTGTTCCATATCCTAGGACTAACTTTAACGGTTTTATTTTTAACTTAGGTAATGAATGTAACCTTATTATCTTACCTTACCTTATTAATTTAACGAACATAGGCCACACACTTGGATCTTACTTTTCGGATGCAACTAAGGTATTCTCTATACTTACTTTTAGGATGCATGATACGTACCTAGTGGAATGCCTAGTAGGTAGTATGAGTTCTAACATGATCCTTGGCTGCGTTTGTTGCGAACCAAGGCGACTTTGGAACCCTCGTAACTTGACGTTTCAAAGACTTGTAAGACTAAGTCTAATTAAAATATATCAATTTTTGAATCAAAATCAAAAAGACGTACTTGTAACGAAAACTTTTGATCAATATAAACAATTTTTTTAAACGTGCTGTGCCATCTGTTAGGGAGAAGCTATTATTTTCAAAACGTTACAACTAACATACCACTGTAACAGTATGTTTGGCGCCATCTAGTGTTGAGTAGACTAACACACTCATATCTTAAATGAAATTAGTATGTTCAAACTCAATTTTTATGCAAATAAATGTACGATACACATAATTTATATTAAAGAAAATGAAAAAAAAGAACTATCAATAATAAATGTATGATAATGAACAAATCTAATCGAGCTTTTAGTTTAGACGAAAGTTCTTAATTTTTTTATTATATTATCACAGATTAATCAATATGATGCAAACAACTATCGTTTTAATATTTGTTTATATAACTTACCTACCATAAACTGTTTTAGTCACTACCTCATTGTCTTTCAGCTTATACAAGGCAAGATCCAAAGAAGCTGAAGACTTGACAAACGATGTACCTACCTCTTGGCTCGTAAGTCTCCGTCAGTGGTACGGGATGACCAGATCCTTGGTCGGTAAAGTTCAGTTGATTATTGTCAATCTCTGAAGAGGAGTTGGCTGGCACTCAAAGCACATTTTCATCCCACTTGCTCGGAAAAGTTACTTTTGGTCGCACATCAGAGAGCCTAGTGGCAGTTTGATACTGTTACTATCGCGTTAACGTAAACGCGACTTTCTAAGTAATTGGAACAGCGCCATCTAGTGGCACTACTGCACAACTGTTTCAATTCCATAAATATTGAAAACTACCACTAGGCACACATAAGCAAAAGTCGTTTTTAGCGAATATGCGTTTAATATAATTTTTAAAATTTTTCATAATGAAGAAGTTTAGAAATGAAGTTGGTATCGAAAGTTATTATTAGTTTTTTTTTAATTTTCATCAATTTCCACGATGTGTAAAAAAATAATTTAATATTAAAGTATTTTTGACACGTTTACAGAAAGAAATAACAGGCTGTTCGGTTACCGATCTTTGCCTACCTACCTATATATAAAAAAACATTTTGTTATTCAATACTCAATTTGTTACGTAAAAATAATGAAATTGTAAAAAATTAGTGATTTATCAAACAAATACAAATGTTTGTGATAAGTTAACAATGTTATGACATGAACATATTGTGTGGTGGATATAATATGAACTTAACATAGGTACAGACTACAAAGGATATGTAAATATTGCCCAATTGATCATATCCTTATAATATTATAAACGCGAAAGTTTGTATGGATGTATGCTTGTTACTATTTAACGCCGCTATTATTGAAGCGATTTGGCTGAATAATTTAGAATGGAAATAGATTTTACTCAGAATTAACACAGACTTACTTTTCATCCCTGAAAAATCCACGGTTCCTGCGTTATTTGTGAAAAGCTGAATTCCACGCGGACGAAGTCGCGAGTGTCCGCTAGTAATTCATGAATCACAGTTTTCAAACTCTCGCTCTAGTGACACGAATGTTTTGAAGCAAATTTATTCTTGCTCTTGAATAACCTTGCGACGCTCAGAATACATTTTTTGCAAGGATTCAACTCGCTTCGCTTGTAGTTCAATCATAATATCCTTCGCTTGTTCGGCATTCAACGCGTGCCTTATTAATCAACTAGCTGACGCGGCGCGCGTGGTTCCCGTTCCCGTAGGAATGTGGGGTTAATATATAGCCTTGATAAATGGGCTATCTAACACTGAAAGAATTTTTCAAATCGGACCAGTAGTTTCTGAGATTCTGTTCTGCGCGTTCTATCAAACAAACAAACTCTTCAGCTTTATAATATTAGTATAGATTTTGCAGCCTAGCATAACAAATAATAACTCGTCGTTCGGAAGACAAAGTCAAAATGATAAGTTGAGTTGACAATTATAATTTATCTTAATTAATATTGTAAGATTTTACAGTGCAAGATATTCAAGTCATACAAAAGAACTATTTTATAGCGTTCTATGGAAAATCATTAATCTCAGTTCAGAGTTCAGTAGCTTTCGTTTTCTGCAAGCGTCCGACCGCCTAGAGTGAGGTAGATATTTGCAATGAAGTGCTGATATTTGAGAAAAAAAATTAAGTGCTGATCAATACAATATACCACTTTCGCTGCGGCACTGATTTTTCTGTAATTTCCTTTGGTACGGTACGAGGTTTTTTGAACTCATATTAAAACTTTAAGTAGTTCGGTACGAGGTCCATCGACCTCGTAACTCTTGAACATTCTAAACGTACAAGGTCAATTGACCTCGTACCGCAGCGAACGTGTTAAGCTGTCACGTATGACAATATGCCAGATCTAAGATAATTTAATTAAAATTAATATAATATTAAGAGAGAATTTAATATTAAGAGTTAATAGAAAAGTAACTCTTCTTTAAAGGTATTCTTGGAGGAGTCTAAAAATAATGTGAGAGGGTAAGACACAACTGGAATATCATAATAATTTTATACATTTATTAGATATCTTACAATATTTATTAGCAATGGGTACTTACGAGTACTTACTTGGGTAGATAGGTTATTTTTTAGTTTAGTTTTTTTGTAACACAGAACTGATATAAAAAATTAGTAGGTATATTAGGAAAATTAAATTTTAGGCACGTTAATAGGTATTGGCTGTGGTATTGGGCAGTAGGTATAGGTATGGTATAATGTATTAGGCATATTATTTCACAAGTGTAAAATTAAGTAAATAAATACTAAACTGGTTAATCATTATTTTTTAATTCGAAGTGATGATAATGTTTATTCGAAATGATGACATTATATTAATCGCAAAAATATTTTAATTTAAATGTTTTGAATATTCAAAATTCAAGTCATTCAAGTGTTTCAAGAAAATTGAGAGAATAAATAACAATTTTACAGATTCATTATCTTATGATAAGTAGATATATTTTGTACTAGCGGGCGTTCGCGACTGCCCCCGCTTTGAAATCGATGTAAGCTTTCAACCCCTAGTTCACCCCCTTCTATTTCTATTTTCGCATGTTTTATATATAAAAATAGTCTACTAATCATTTCTCAAAACATAATCGATTTATATTAAAACACTTTTTAACCTTTAGGGGTAGAATTTTGAAAAATCTTGAGTTTTATAGCACAGACACGAAAGCTTTAATGCTAAATTACACGTATGGACGTTTGATGCTCTACTTTAATAAATTGCTTTAGTGTATCTGTTATAAAACACACTTGATTCGTTTTATAAAAAACACTATATTCATAATTTCAATATATAACAAACTACCAGATATCTATAAGATTGACAATGTAAATAGTTTCAAGAGTAAGGTTTCTAAAATGCTTATGGATAAATGTTTCTATAACTTAAATGAGTACCTATTTAAATTACAAATTTTAATCATGTTCTTTTTTTTTTTTTTGACGTATGATAAATATTTTGACATAATTTTAATTGACATGTGTTTGACATAATTTTAATTGACATTTTAACATTTCACTGGTAATAATTACTTGACTTTGCACTAAATTTAACAAGGTTTAATAATTTTGACAGTATATATTATGACTATTATTTTATTTTATCTATCACAGTAGTTTTGAGTTACATTTGTCATAATCATTGAATCTTAAAATGTTAAATTGTATAAGCTATTACATATGTTTTCTTTTTTTATTTGTTTGCTTTTAAATTAGGATTATACATAGTCTATTTAAATTTTTCATACACCAAATTATTGTGGTAGAGAGTATCAGAGTCTTATTATATTTAAGTAATCTTTGTAAACCTGCTTTCTGATGAATAAATAAATTATTATTATTAATGCAACCGTTTACCTATCAATGTTAGAAAGAGGTAAAGTTGCTATACGGGGTAATCTCTGGATCTACTGAACCGATTTAGAAAATTCTTTTACCACTAAAAAGTCATGTTATTTGTTAGTGTCATGAGCTATATTTTATTGCCGTTACGGGAACGGGAACAACGCTGGTGAAACCGCGGGACGTATATAGTCTTTTATAAACTTGCAGGTCCCATAGCACATTGACAAGATGACAAGATTAATAAGACAAGAACACCTATGTATTTTTGAATGAACACCAAATATAATTTTCAATCGCAGTGTACATGCAGAGCAGTGTGTGAACCGAGCTGATAATTTACATATTAATTATGTACGTAGGTACAACATAATATATTATATAGGTAGTAAGTTATGAAAAGGTTGCATAATTTGGGTTATTAAAAAAAAAGAAAGAAAGAAAAATATTTTTATTCGATAAGTAAAAACTTAAAACACTAGTGCATTTTTAAAACGAACGAAGTGAGTTTTGTACTGGTGTTAATTTGACGGCCGTATGGCGCAGTGATTAGTGCATTTATTTGTAAATGTATCATCATCGTCATCAACGACCGTGGGTTCGATTATCACAATTGAAAATATTTTTGTGATGAGCAAGTGTGTTTTTACTGTCTGGGTATGTTTATAGTTTATATATAATCTAAGTACATATTTATAAGTGTATTATGTAAATGTATTATACACATTCTACGCTTATTGGGGGCTAGATAAGTTATGTGTGTATTGTCCTAATATTTTTATTTTCTGTTTATTATTATTGATTGTGTTTTAACAGTAAGCACAGTTTCATACTCTACTCATACAATAAAACGTTTGAGCAATACAATTAGGTACATAAATAACTTTATATACTCTCATATCATAAAACATGAATTACTAAATAAAAAAATAAACAGACACATATATTATTCACATGCATTTTGTAATAAATTAAAAAGTTATTTTGTAACACTCTACTTCCTAATAGGTACTTAAAGATGTTTTTTAATCTAAATTATCTAACCTAACTCTTTAAACACAATATAGACTGGCGTTTGACTACAACCAAGACTAATTCTTCAAAATAAAAAAATCTAACTAAATCGTAAGATTAAAACGTTATTTTACAAGACAATTCTTACTGGGCCAGCTTTACAATAATTTAACTTTTTAATTTCATTAAATAAATGCATGTGTCAATATCGTAATTAATTATATAATATAAGTTAAGACAATTATATTTTAAGACACATATAAATAATATACACACACATTAATAATAAACAATTAATTCTATATATTTTTTTTTCTTTTTTTAAATTTTTCTTTTCTTTTGTGTTTGCTAGCTTTTGAGATTAAATTTTTTGTACTTCTGATATTACACTACTGTATTTTTAAACTGTATTTTGTTTTATTTTATTAGTGATATAATTATTTTATGTGTTCTGTTCTTCCCTCCTAAGGGTCTGACAGAATACCAGCGTTGTGGGTACTGATGTACTCACAACAAATTTTAGCTGAGTCAGGTCCATTTTTTTTGGCACAACATATTTTCTATACATATATGTATTAGTTTTAAGTTCATCATCATCATCATATCAGCCGATGGACGTCCACTGCAGGACATAGGCCTTTTGCAGGGACTTCCAAACATCACGATACCTGATGAGCCACCTGCATCCAGCGAATCCCTGCGACTCGCTTGATGTCGTCAGTCCACCTGGTTGGTTGGTAAGTTTTAAGTTATTATGTAGTGTAGTGTTGTGTTAACAAATAAATGATTTCTATTCTATTCTATTCTATTCTATAAGTAACACAGGACACATATATGAAACAAATCTTCCAGTCTTCTGATCTGCAGCATGGTCTTAATGGTGGCCGTGCATGCACCACACAAACCTCTCTAGAACCGAATTTGTCGCCTCACTTCAAACAAATTCGGATCTACAGGGTAGATGTAGGGCACTAATATTGATGCTTGAAACGCACCAAATGCTTCCTCTTCTTCGGGATTCTTCTTGATACTTCATGTTGTAAAGCTAAAGTGTGGAAAACTGTTAGTACATTTACATACATTTCATGTTTTTGTGGTACGATTTAAAAGAAAATAATTCTAATATTAATGCTAATTTAAGTGCATATTAATATGGAGGATCATTATTATCAACCTATATTCGGCTTACTGCAGAGCACGTCCACCACACTGGCCTAATTCAGATTGGCTTTACACACGCAATGAATTAAGAATATGCAGTAAGCAGGTGTGTTTTTCTAATGAGGAGGATGCCTGGAGGTAATTGAATCAGCTTTCATTTTCAGACAAGAAAAATTAAATTGTCAGAGATTAGTAATTTTAGTATCTTGAAAAAAGTTAAAGTTAATATTGAGCCTATTACAGGCTCTTCTCAGAAGAATTTACCTTCCGAACCTGTGGTAGAGGTAATACGAACAGACAAGCTTGATGTTACAAAACTACTTTTAAGCTAAGCCTACTTGAAGTATACGAATTTGCACTGATTTAATAATTTGGGGTATTTTTGTGATGCTAAGTTATATCAATACCTTGAAAAGCTCCGGTGCCTAATTAACATTAAGGGTTTTTCTAAGCTGTCGCATAATTTATTAACAGCATCTATTTCGGTATTACGTAGATTCCTACGTTATAATTTAACCGATAACTGAAAGAAAATTTACCAGAATAAAATATTATTTACAACTCACAAAATTCTCAAAAATTAATAACTATTAAAGCCCAATCTTTCAACAAAGAACATTTTGGATATGTTTCTCTAAAAATTTTTAATGGTCAAATTTTAATTTATTATTTTTATACACTTCTTTGAACTACCTAATGCCTATTTTAATCAACACGAAGAGTTCGTACTTATTTAAGTTCCAGAGAATTCTCGCGCTTTATTAGAATTATTTTCTTGTTACATAATTAAATAAATATGAAAATTGTATATCTTATTAATAACTTTATACTAGGCAATTGTATTAGAAAAGGTGTCTAAAGAACAGCCAAACGAAGTCCCATACGGCTGCGTCTGAAAAAGAAAAGAATAAAATATCAAATAAAATATAAAATTGACAAATCATCGATCACAATTAAAATTAGTGATGTAAACACTTCACGGATTTTTTTATCGATTGTTGTAGTTTCAACGCGCACACCATCACAGAATGGCTCCATTAAAGCGTATAAGTGGCGACAGTGAACGCCCCGTCACGAATCGCGATCGATCATCGTAATTTACCCAGTCTACGTTAGGCGTACTAAATATAATCGAGACGACAAATGAGGACATCAATATTTATAAAACTAACAAAATCCGCTCATGAGTAATTGCTAATCGCAGACAAAGTTAGAAAGTTAGTAAAGATTCACAGAAAAGAAAGCTCGTTACTGATTACGATGTCTATATTAGGAACGGACAACGGAAGGAAACTGTTTATATTTTCTTTGTTAAACATCAAGTATGCATTTTAGACGTTGTATGCTAACCAATATGGACAACGAGGTGCGTACGGACACGTAATAACTGTGATATTTCGCAAGTGTTGCATCACCGTGACTCACACACTATAAGTCATATTCGCTGAGGAATTTTTATTTTACATTCAATACATCACTATTACACTCGCTGCGTAATTACAATTTAGCGCAGTATTACGTAAATGTTTAGAAGTTGTGTGCTTGTTAAAAAAGGAGCAGATAAAGAGAGCAACCGGGTAATAGGGTCCTTATTAATTAGTAAGATCGACTCGACACGGGCAGCCTAATGGTGGCGCGTCACTATGTCTGAGCGGTCGAAATTCGTTGATTCGCCAACCTTGGCAAATCGAGGGCACCATCCGCCCGGCGGCAGAGCGGCGCAACTGGGTCACAGGACCGGCGCATGCGTGCTCCGGACGCGGGCAATGAGCGCCGCCCCCGGCCTAGGACCGATGAATGGCCCAGACATGGCGACCAACATAAAATGGCCCCCCCTTCTTATTAACCTCCAGTCGAGGAAACAACCGGCTACCGCCCATTTAAAAGCTCTTGTACACTGGGCGGGCAATCGAGCAGCTGTTGGACAAATCTTTCGAGTTCAGCCCACTAGTTGCAAAACTGAGTTGCGGGTGTTTGATTAGACGTCGTAGACGAGATATTTCGTTACTGTTAGCAACTAAGCATGTAATAACCGTCTGCGACTAGACTATCGATCCGCCTAGGGGTTACTTTGTATAAGCACTTGAATATTTGCATAAACCAAACCATTGACTTGTAGTTTTAATGCAGAAGAGTTTATGTGGATTTATATTAGGCAGGACATATTAACCCTAACAAACAACTTCCTCATCAAGAATTTTTTAAGAAAATATCCCTTGCCCATAAAACAATTTGTTGTTTGGTGACGTAGCTAAGAAAAATTGAGAATATTAATATCATTTAACACGCAGACTAAATCTATACTAATGCACCGATGACTGCAGGGCTATGGCCTATGCGATGCACGATCACATACTTAGTCCGATGAGGACAAATGCAATTGCAAAAAGAGATGAATTTTGAGAGAAGATATGTCAAAGGTTTTTTAATGAACCAAAGATCGAAATTGGAACAGCACATCTAATTATTTTATTAAGTGTATGTAAATATAATAAAGCAAATATTAAATTTAGTTACAAAAAAAACAGGAGTTTAATTGAAGCAATATTTAATTATGCGACTATGATATATATACTATGACTTTATTTTTGAACGTTTTTTTACACTTCAAATTAAAAACATATAATTAATTTGCTGCTCAAAATTTTGATCAAAAGTACTGTATAGAGAAAGAAATATATGCGTACAATTAAGAAATAACTCACCGAATATTAAAAAATAAACAGAGATATTTTCTAACTGGTAACTAAAAATTAGCGATATTAATAATTAACCAATGAAAATCGAAACGAAAATGACAACAGCGGTTTATATAGAAAAAGATATGAAATATATGTAACTCACCGAATATTGAAAAAGAAACTGTTATTTTTTTAAACTCATAACAAATGAACAATGGTAATTTATAAGAAATAAAAACCGAAATGACAACAGCGGAACATAGACAGAGAAATGATGTGTTCACCCCGACAGCCGATCTCACTCTGAAGTGCTTCTATACAGCGCATCGGTTGAGACTACTGGTGATGAAAAACTATTAGCAGCCTACTAATTGTACGGCAGCCTACATAGGCGGCGGTAATTGCTCCATTTACACGTTTTGTTAGTCGGCCCTGCATAATTGTATACTGTTTACACGGGAGATATGAATGTGCCAACCACGAGCAAGACAATATTTGAAATTATTCCAACGCAGGAAACTGGAGTAGCATCTGATGATACTTTTGGTGTTAATGGGCTCGTTTATAACTTTTATGAGGCTGATGGTTTTCATGAGGCCGCAGTAATCGATGACTCATGTTTAATGTTGGCTATCTGTTATGTGTTTCATTCACGGGTTGTTGAAATTTTTTGGAAAGCATTTAAAAATGCGCGCTGTTCTAATTAGACTTGTGGTGCCTACTTAAATATTACTTTCTATGCTTTTAATGAATTTCACAAATTAGGAGTTATTTTTCGTGTTTTATTTATTTATAAAAATGCAAAAATTAAAAAAAAATTATAAGTACCTACATTTAAAATTTTAAGTACAAAATTGCTGTAATTTATCGAGCGATACTTACTAGCATACAGATTTTAACAATTACATGTGTGTAAACTATCAATACATCTACGACTTCATTGATTTTTAGCTTAGTTAGTTATATCTAAGTATCTCAGTATTCATATTTCAGTAAGAAGCTAATCACTATCTTACATTAAATATTATATTAGAGCTAGATACATGTGCGTCGTACACAATAGATTCGATCGTAACTTCCGTTACATCAACATCTGTGGATAATGACGTATGAGAAACACAAGGCAGAATTATAAATAGATCTGTAGTTGATGCAAATTTTGATAGCAAATTACATTTATCACTTTTATCATAACAGGTTTCTCATACTCAATTAGGACAATATGTTTACTGATCATTAGAGAGTTTAAATAATCATATAATAAAAACGATATTGACAATTTAAATGAAAGCGTTATTGGAAATATTCGTACAAAGATTGTAAGAAATATTTAGTTGGAACTTGCTAATAAATTCCAACCTAGAAAGCTTTTTGGTTCGTTTGTGAAACAATTATCAGCGAGGCGTTGTTAAATACCGAATACTGTGTCCATTGTCTGTGCTTTATGATGGCTATTGGCTATTCATGCTGAAATACCTTTGTTTGAATTAGTGAAAACGGTGTGAACGCAAGCCGAATATATTTTTAGATGCTCTGCCTTTTCTCAATCGATTTTTACGGTGTTCAAAGTGATAGGTGATGACAAAATTAAAATTTAATATTCATTCAAAGACAGAACTGATGATTCTTTATATATATAGATATAACATGCTATTGATTTGAGTCGGCGATTATTCAAAAAGATAGAATCAAATTTGAGACAGGAATGAATATATTTATCAATAATATTGCATGAAAAAACAACTTGGTAGTATGATACTAATTCAATTTATGTACTATTTCATGAAATCATAAATAAATTGAAATGTATTCCATTGTGAATTTTGTTTTCATATTGATGCATTAGAATCTGTAGATGCTCGTAACAAAACAGAAAAATCATTGATCTCCTTTTAAAAAAGGTCAATGAGAAAAATGTAATAAACTGTACTCACAGAAAAAATGAGGCGTCTCTCGCCGGCAAACATCCTAGACCGAAGCGATCTTCAGCAGCATCTGAAAATCATTACGAGTTTACCTTAAAACAATAAAAATAAAGATCGATATTAAAACACAACACAAATTGTTAGTATTATTAGCTTCCAACGATGGAAACCGACCTTGTTCATCCTGCTACATACGCGCCAAACTGGCATTGACTTGACTTGACTTGACAGTCCCGCCAAACATGGCCGACGCTGTGGGAAGCGGAAATACACGAATTAGTACGAGCCAGAAAGGATAGAACAATTCAAGCGCATGTGCAAAAAAGGGACAGAAAACAGGATCCTGGCCGTTTAGAAAGAGATAACGGTATGGGATTTGATAAGCGAGTGAAAGGATAAGAATCTCGTCTAAACGGTTTTTAGGGTGGAGCTGTCTGGACTTTCGGAGCGCAGATGGCAACAAAAAGGGACCAGTCGGGACTCAAATTTGAGCATAAATTGAACGACATTTTCGCCACATTGATGCGAAGCTGTTCCCAAAATAACTTCGAGCGTCCTAATCAATCCAAATCTGATTAGATTTTTGATATAGACGGGTAAAAGTAATTAGGTTTTATCGATAATTGATTTAACGTTTTTCTATAATATGAATTACTTTGATCTACGAGTAACAGTCTTAGTCACAGACATTAAGATGACAACATCACACCAAAGGTCAATTTATATTATTGTAGCTGTATAACCTAATAATTTATGTACCTACTTTAAATAAATCTAGATGTAGAATCTATATACCTTGTATATAGATCTAAGTTGTCATCTCCAGCCTTGTACACAGCGGTGGAACTTTTAGTAGATCGATAAAGAGATAACGAATGACTATTAGAGGTGTAACATATTGTTCTGAGCCCATGAAGAAGTGTGACTAATCGTTCTAAATTCGTTGATAGGTTTGCCGGGTGTTATTTTTATACTAATAAAACGCGTTTCGCATAACGGAATTATGAGTATTCAAGTCACGCGGTCACTGACATACGATTTATTGTATGCTTCCTGTCGTGTTATTAAAACTTATATTTACTATACTATCATCAAAACTAGTATTAGTTTTTATATTAACTCTATTTGCTTTTGAACTCAGTTAGGTTATTTTTTTAATATCATCTAATTGTGGAGTACGTATTTAATAGATTCGTTTTATATCATTTGTCATTTCACGTTTATCATTGATTCGTTCACATTAGTAAGCTTTACTAGAAAAATATGACAAACAATAAATAATTTAGGTCTTGTGGTATAATCTCAATTGACGTGTATGTAGGTGGGTTAATGAACAAGTAAGCTGAACGAATTTAAAATTTAAAAGACTTGGTAAAGACGAAATAACCTATGAAAATCTAAATTTTCCAATGCTGATAATGTTATCATGTCAACCTAATTCAGTTTAAATTATCGTATAAAATAGCGTTTAAGATAAAAGATTAAGGCAAAGGAAGCTGCCGTATCTTATGTTTGCGTTGGTATCGTATCACGGTAGATTAAGGCTGCGTGTTTGTCACCAAAACAGGTAGCTGATAAACAGATATTTGACTTAGATAAATGGGATTATCGTCGAAGAGTTATGAAGCTGGGATTTATGTGCATTTAGAATTTATAAAATATAATTGATCGCTTATATTAAATTAAATTTTTGTAAAATGAATTAAATCCTTGATTATGGATACCATGTAATCTTTAGTATAGGTACAACACAGAACGCAGAACACTTTTAACTGTTTAATGTCCAAAAGTTTTAAAAAAATATTGCCTATACATTATTATTGTATTGGTATTTGTTTACTTCCTTAATGCGGTTATATTTCAACTGTGTTTGTTTTTTCAAATCAGTTGAATCTTTTCGGAAATTACGAATTCTGTTTCGATTATTCTACTCAATTTTTTTAAACAAAAGCTAATCGGAATTTAATTTGAGTATCAGATCGACTTCAAAGTGGTGAATTTATTATAACTGCGCAAGTAATTATGCTGAGTCAGTAGAATCAGACTATGCGGAGACTGACTGTCACAACTCGCGTGACTTTGAACATTAACGCATTTGCATTCGATTTTGATTAACGGTTTTGACAAATTACAAACTTTGTCGACATTATTTTGATATTAGACAAAGAAACTGAAGCTATTATTTTAGGCATTAACTAAGTTAACATTAACATTAAGTAAATTATATATAAAAAAATTACTACCTAGCAATACTCCACTGTATCTATTATATCTCTGGGCAAAATGTTTTATTTTCAAGCAGAATTAAACAAAAGTAGAATTTGTTCATTCTTTTATTATTATATGTATAATTACTAAAAATTGTAACAAAATCTCTTTATTAATCATCATTCAAAGAATAATTAAGCAACAAGGAAAGCAGTCTACCTTTACATAAAAAAGCTACTTTAACAGAAATAATGGCTACTCTCAAAATTAGAATCGTAAAAAGACGCCCCTGAAGAAGTCCCCATAGAAGACACGCAATCCCAAGTATTATTATTTATTTACAAGTTTGTTTATGAACTTTGGAAGTTTAATGACAACGAAAATAACTTTCCAAGTAATAAAATATCTACATTAATTTTGATACAGCTTTGTCACGCAATTTGTATCTTACTGATCGTAACAAAGAATAAATACCTACCTACCTTTAGTACAGATATCTAACATTTAATTAATTGTTAGAAGTAATATACAATGAAAATTTTGATTATTATCGAAAATTTTGCTTTCTCTGTCTAATAGAGGATATTTTCAGGTTTCTGAAACTAAATTCATTCGTACATTTAACATTGTAATCAATAGCAGCAAATGTATCTCTATAGAATAATTACATTTATCTAATATCTAATTTATTAAGATTTCTATATTTCTGTAAAATTAAAGCTTTACTTGGATCATCTCATAGTATTGTTTGTTTTAATTATCTCACATTTTCTATAAATAACCAATAAGCAAATTCTTAATCATAGATATCCGAAAGCATGAAAAGGTACGTCATAGAAACATATATTTTGTTAAATTTTTAAATAATATTATACAGTATTGTGTTTTACAGTATTATACAGTATTATATTTCATACGTCTTGTTAAATTTGAAGACGCAGGGGCGTGAAATATAAAAATGTACAATATATTATATATCTAGTCTATATGTAAACAGAAAGGCAGCCTAATCACGAGAGGGCGAACTGTCGTAACATTTTTCAAAACCGCCCATTAACATACATAAAATGAGAAATCAGAAAATTATCAACCGGCACGGCTTCCGCACATGCGTACTTCGACCACCGATATCGACGAGCGAGGGTCCCGCAACCTCTTCGCGCAGACTCCAAACTCTGTCAGTAAATAATACAATAAAAATAATATCTACAATTCCATCCGATTTGAATGTCTTCCACATTTCGTACGCATAGGCTTGTAGCTAAACGAGCGTGTTGCTATATTTTTTTTACGATACAGCCGAATTGATGGGCTCTGATGACCTTGGCTCGACTAAGCAGCGTATTACAGATATTGCCGAGGAAAATTTTAATTTTTGCTTTGTAATATTTGATTGCAAATCCGTAGCTCCTTTTTCGTCTTTACGACGCGTATTTGCTTATTCTAAATCCGCGTCTCAGGTGGCGTGTTGTATACAAATGCTGAAGGAACCATGGGTTTTTCGGTTAAGGTCCCGTTTATTACAATTTATGCAATGCAATTTGTCTAATCCACACTATTCAAGTACTAAGTATGAATTTCAATTCTTACAGTTTCAATACAATAATTCAATTCAGAAATATTATGGTACTAAATACCTACAATATCTATAATATAATCTACTTATTTATTTTGTCCTTCTGTTTGATGGTAGATATACAAAACAGAAGGACAAAATGCACAAACTACACCTATTAATTTTTTACCCATGAATAAATGTGACGTAGGTACTTGTATGTACAGTTAGGATTAAATCTTTATACATAAATTGAATCGATTTAATTATATTTTATAGAATTTTAGCAGAGCGATTACCTACTCAGAACCTAAGAAAGGGTGATAGATGTCATCATGAATTCAATATGGCGGACGCTTCTAAATGTCGGGACTATTTTATTGTGAGATATGGTTATTAAATGGACGGGGCTGAAGTGGAATAGAGAATGTTAAGGGAGTATTGTTGCGCCTCTAATTGTAGTTCGGTACTATGTAGGTTAAGTTATCTTATTATTATATAGAAAGTAGGTAAACAATTTTAGAACCATTGCTTCTGTTTAAAAAATGTCTCAACATTTTAATTTAGACAACGTTCTATAAATATATACTAGTACCTATTGATGGCATATCTATAATGTACCTTATAACCTAAATCTATAAGGTATTATATGCCTAACTGTAAATATACATAAAAGGTATTCACAAAAGGAACCGCTAAATCACATTTAACATAGACAGTAGATGATAAATTATAACACAACGTAAGTAACACTAATCACACTTATATTAAAATAAAAATAGCGAAAGTTTGTGTGTATGTGTGAAAGTGTGTAAGTATGTTTGTTCCTCTTTTACGCTGCGGCTACTGAAGCAATTTGGCTGAAATTTGTAATGGAAATAGATTTTACTCTAGATTAGCACATAGGCTACTTTTCATCCCGGAAAAATCCATGGTTCCCGCGGGATTTGTGAAAAACTGAATTCCACGCGGACGAAGTCGCGCGCATCCGTTAGTTATGTGATATGACAAGTAGGTTGTTAGATTAAGTATAAAAACCGTTACTGAGCATCGTGAC
The DNA here is from genome assembly GCF_947172395.1 of Bicyclus anynana. Lineage (NCBI taxonomy): Eukaryota > Metazoa > Arthropoda > Insecta > Lepidoptera > Nymphalidae > Bicyclus > Bicyclus anynana. Next base: position 5,246,516 of record NC_069092.1, read on the forward strand.
AAATTGCAGTCATCATAATATTAACACTTAATGGCTTACCAGAACACAATGAATCCTCCAGGGATTCCTAGAAATCCAATTTCGTAATAACTTGGCTGAATGCGATGTGATATTAATGGTGATTTAGCTGGCAAACCCTATCAGAGATGTAAAGTATATAAGGAAAATAAATAAGGATATGAAAAATTGTATGACGATTTTAATAAAGTTGTAAAGCCATCAGATGAAACCTTAGCCTGACTGTTAGGAAGTCCGTACATACGCAATGTTATTGTCAATATTTGCGACAATAGGTAAGTTTGTAAGTATGGAAATAATTTAGTCACATTGCCAAGATACGACTTACGCAGTGGTCTTGTTATATCTACTGTGCTGTGGTACAATTTCAGGCAAGACTTAAGACCTTATTCTACACAGTAGTTTAGTAGGGTGCCCATGAAGACGCTTTATTTTAAAAGTTTAAAGGAATATTCAAAATGTTTTTGAATAATTTTATGCAGCCTTTTATATCCAGATTACATCTTCAAATCGTAAAATAACGAGTCACAGATATTTTCTGTGATAATACATTTATTACCGATTCTTGCTGATTCAGTGTTAACATTTTTTATTGTTTAGTAGGTAGTGAAATTTCAATGCGTGTCACGTAAACTCGTATTTTGTTTAGATGCTATCATTTTTACTGTTGGTTGATTTTATTACGAGTATCAAGCTGGGTGGTTACCGGAAGTGCGCATGTAAGTAATATACCTATTCGTGTCTATATAAAACATTTCAATCAAGATACTACTTTCAATGTATTTTTAGAGAACTAAAGAAGGCCAATTTTGAGTTTCTGATTATTGAATAACTTACTGTTTACCTATAAAATATATACTTGTACCTACGTACCTACGTAACGTAAATATGTGTTTGAAAAATAAAGCTTTAAATAATTTATATGTCTCAGTCATCTGGTTGAATTGAAACTACTTCATTCGATGAAATTATTACAACAAGACAAAATACTGATTGAATTTGGATCGCATATCATTTTTAACCAATAAGTTGAATGTTGCTACTCATTTAGTTGAATGAATAAATGAATTCTTGACATTAAGTTAGGGTGCCCATGAAAATAGTATTATAAAATTAATTGGCAACCTTAACTTAAGTGCTCACCTATTATTCTATTTATGTTTGTTTAGGATGGCCATGAGTAGGTACACAAATAATGACACACTAAATAAAAGGGTTTTTCATAAAATTTTGAATTCAATAGTATACAAAATTTGGGCACCTCGAATCGTCTGTCTGCCATACTCCTAGAGTGTTTTTATAAAGCACGAAGCCAGAAGCTACCGAAAAAAGTCCTGAATTCAGGACTTTTTAGAACGAATGCAACGAAACAAAGGGCGAGCAGGTGAGAGTATTCGAAGAGGCGACCCAGCGAAACTTCTGGCGTAGCCATATTTAAATACTTGACGTCTTAAATAAAATATTTGCTATGTTAATCAGTGGCATGTTACTATTCTGTGAATCAGTGCCGTAAACCCAGTTAATGAACTTTTACTTTAATTAGTGTTGTCAATTATATTACGAATTTAATTACTATCTACCTACCTTACCCTAACTAACACCAAAAATCATGATCGGTCGGTTAAGGGTATAATCCAAATAGTTAAATTTTATAATTCTATTTTCAGGTGTATATTCTATAGCCGTTTTAGGTTGAGTGGAACTCAAGGTTACCCTACCTCTAGACTGTCATCTTCAATGGGCTGACTTTCAGTCAGGTTGTTAAACGTTGAGTGATTCTAGTTCATTAACTATCGGCCTAGTAATTTCATTGGATGCCAGCTTTATAAGCGCGAAAGTTTGTATGGATGTTTGTCTGGATGTTTGCTACTCTTTAACGACGCAACTACTGAACTGATTTGGCTGAAATTTGGAATGGAAATAGATTTTACTCTGGATTAACACATAGGATTTTCATCCCGGTTAAATCCATGGATCCCGAGAGATTTGTGTAAAACTACATTTCACGCGAACGAAGTCGCGGGCGTCCGCTAGTAAGACATAGTGAGATAATAAGGAACACATTTACATAATAACCTAACTTGGTACCTACCCATATACCTAATATAAAATATTTCAAGTCATTTCAGGCATTAAAGTCTAACGCGTGCATGTCAGGCGTCTAGACGTAAAATTCCTATATAGTGTGACAACGAATGCCTAAGTTTTCTATCTTTAGGCATATCCATCACATCGTCAGCATAAAATGAATAACTGAATACGTAGTAGGTATAATATTATGTGTAATTGTGAAATATATGTCTATTGAATAGATATAATATACCTATCTTATAGACTCCATTCAGTTAGGTAATATAATCTAGAAAGGAATAGCGTAATAAAATGATTCAAAGGGAAATTGAAAATTGATTAGTTTGTTTATACATGAATATTGAATATGTATTTATACATAGATTATAATCATACATAGATAATGAAATAAAGCGTAATATTAGTAGGCACACACACTTACATCTACAACACCTAGCAAAGAATAAAATGCAAGAAGCGACCACTCATAAACCTAATACCTACTAGAAAATATTCAGTCAAATTAGATTAAATTTAAAAAAAAACGCTGCAAAGTAGGTACTACAACTTAAATAAGTATGCTACCAAGTAAATACCTAAGTGGGTACATTACATTTTTTTTTTTCAATTACAAATTAGAATATAGTTAAAAGTATTTTTTTCATAACAATTAGGTACTACATTTATACTTTAATACTCTTTTTATACTCTTGAGTGATATTGCTACCTACCGTAAATTATTTGAAAGGGTAAAATATTATCTAATCCTCTTTTATCTTTACATTCTCATGGAATTCTTTATCTAAATCTATGCTATAAAGCTGAAAAATTTGTTTGTTTGTTTGTTTGATTGAATTCGCTAATCTCATGAACTACTGGTCCGATTTGAAAAATTATTTCAGTGTTAGATAGCGCATTTATCGAGGAAGGCTACAGGCTATATATTATCCCCGTATTCCTACGGGAACGAGAACCACGCGGGTGAAACCGCGGAGGCGTCTACAAGTAATTATAATCACACATGAGTATTATATACAGTAGGTACATTTTCAATACACAGCGATTATATACCTACTACCTAATTTCCTTGACAGCATAACTTTCTACCTAGTACCTATTAACTACTCAATATGCAAAAGTAATTTCAAAAAAAGAACGTGCGCAAAAATAATAAGGCGCGAAGAAAAAAGGTATCGATAATAAAAAAAAATTCAGAACGAAGCAGATTCAAATTGAAAATGGAACGCTTACCGAGCGAGGCGTGGGGCAGCTGCGCGCGGAGTGCGAGAGGCATAGACAGTAGACTATGTAACTCCCCCCGCCCCACTCCACCTTACCCTTACGCTTGCTACCCTTTAACTTGGGATCCACGGGGATATTGCTGTTTGTTTTAATGTTACTGCCACGGGATGCCTTTTTATGGGATATGTAGAGCAGGTAGCTGAAATTTTGTTTACGGTTCGCTATTTTGGAGGCAAACAAGCTAAACTATTTTTAAAATGAAAAAAATGTCTAAGTACCATAATGATAGTCAGCCGACATTTTATGGTTCAATTACAAAAAAATAGAACAATTAGGTGAAAATCAGCTTAAACTTCATTACAGCATTTTTCGGGAACTGTTCTAGGTAGATATTAACTGATTTCGTTTCGACCTAAGAAATTAAGAATACATATTTGAGTTTTTGCAATTTTCTTTATCGGTCTGGAAATATTAGACCAAGGTAAATATTACACTCGGAATTACCAAATTTCTGAAACTGGAAAGGCATTTTTCCGAATCCAGAACTGTCTGTACCTATAATGATTATAATCGATGCAATGAAAGGCATCTAAAGATAGATAAAAAATAATTACAATATTATTTTAAATAATAAGGTTTTATAATTATGTCAGTAGCAATTATTAATATAATTGAAAATTTTGAATAACCCCCGAAGGTCACGAAATTATTAATTACACTCTTGATCAACTCATCTACATTCTCCTTTATTACGCTTTCGTTTAAGACCCTACTCGAGTATATTTGCAGACATTCAGTTTACCTTCCTCACCTTCATCCCAAAACTTTTAAACGGCTCAACCGATTTTCATCAAACATATCTATGAACACTCGCACATAAGCTACCTCTCAAACAAAATAAAAAGACTAAATTGGAATAGCTTTATCCGTTCGGGAGCTATGGTGCCACAGACAGACAGACAGTCAAACTTATAACACCCCTCTTTTGCATCGGGGTTTAAAAACTTAAGACATATAATACATAGTAACAAAAAACTAAAAACAACAACAAACAAGACACTGAGTTGTAGTAAGCAAGTAAATATGTATCTTTAAATTACGCAAATATAGCAAGTATGTTCAAATTGTTATGAACAAGAATGGAAATTGACAGTGAAACCGTTAGCGTAGTAGAAGGCATCTGACGTAACCGACTGGCTACTCTAAAGACGTGTACATAACGTTGACTAAGACCAATCATCGCGCACACTCCGCTAACAATAGTTGGGGTAATTTAAATCGAGTGATTTCTATAAGTATTTCTACTTAGTGTAGTAATAAGATTTGTAACTTCGTTATCTTTGCATATTTTACAAAGATTTTTTATGACATAAAAAAAAACATTTTGAGTCATTAGATATAAAAAATAATGCCCAAATTCGAGTTAGCGATGTATAAATTGCTGGGTGTCCAGATATTTGCGTTATAGATAAGAAACTTCGCTATGCGGTTGAAAAATTCGAGTAATTTCTTCTACTATTAATCTTATATTGATTGATAATAATATGAACGATTGTCTTATACCTAATAAAAAATTATAAGATTAAAAAAAATCTCTAATCAATAGTTGTTTGTTAATGAAGAGTGGTGTAATGAATAGACTTCATAAATATTTTTTTTTCTTTTAGTAGGTATAATCACCGTTTATATTTCTTTTAATATTCTCGATAATTATGTATTTATTACGATGATGATATTGAGACGGAAGTGCGTCATCCAAATTAGAGATAGTAACAGTGAAGAAGATGAGGTAGTAGGTACAACGGATAAGGATTGAATTTTGAGTAACAGTTAATCTATGTATTTTTTTCTTATATTTTTTGTTTTTTAATTAATTCAATTTATTATTTTACTAGCGGACGCCCGCGACTTCGTCCGCGTGGAATTTAGTTTTTCACAAATCCCTCGGGAACCATGGATTTTTCCGGGATAAAAAGTAGCCTATGTGTTAATTCATGCTATAATATATCTCAATACCAAATTTCAGCTAATTCGGTTTAGTATTCAACTACTAGTAAAAGAAGAACAAACATTCATATTATCAAAATCATTAGTTTTAGCAAATCTCGGATATAAAAAGTAGCCTATGTGGTAATCCAGAGTAAAATCTATTTCCATTCCAAATTTCAGCTAAATCGCTTCAGTAGTAGCGGCGTTATAGAGTAACAAACATCCAAACATCCATACAAACTTTCGCGTTTATAATATTAGTAGGATTTTTTAAAATATTTTTGAGAGCATCGTATTCGCTGACAATTCAGAATCGCGACTTCTAAATCTTGGATAATTATTTGAAGTCGCAATTCTAAAGGTAGCCTCCCATTCTTAGCGACCGCGACCTGCGACCGCGCGACCCTCTGTTAGTATGAATTTGTATGGAGCACTAAATGAAGCCCAAGACCTTGTCGCGCGACCGCCTTTGTTTAGTGCTCCGGTCGCGATCGCAGGTCGCGGTCGCCAAGAACCAAAGGCTACCTTAAGCTACCAGTGTAAACGATGCCTTACCACTGCGACACGTCCGTTCGGTGCCTATGTCCTATAACGAGATGCCATATGGTGCCGTGTATGATACAGTTAACCTTATATGTTACGATACTAATCTATCCATACAATATACATTCTTAATTCTATTGTTATAAGGATTATAATGGCGTAACAGAAAATAACAAGTTCTGGGTGGTCCACTGTTCAATTTCGTATATTGAGCATCGACAGCGAGTTAAGACAAAACGTGTTTTAATCGTAGCTTTTGCAATGTGTATCTAGATCTTGTGAATTTGTAGCCTAAGAGCGATGCCCCATTAGTACATTGCGTTTATTTTGTACGTCGCAGCGTCGACGCTGAGTCGTTTTCTAAATATTTTAAGCTAGCCAACGCCCTACGGTTTCACCGGCATAGTTCCGTCAGAATACAGGAATAAAATATAACCTATAATACTCACAAATAACGTAGCTCTCTAGTGGTAAGAGAATTTAGAAAATCGGTTCAGTAGATCCAGAGATTACCCCAACAACACTACAATCTTTACTTCTGTACAGCATTACATAGAGGATATGATAGATTTGAAAGCGATGCGTCGCATTTCAACGGAGCTCCGTTGCTATAACAGACAGTGTTTCTCTTGTTTCGAACCATTGTAAAGACGTCGTGCGTTATTACAAGGCAGGTAATTGTTAGTGCGTTGATCCGTTGCGACGACGCAACGCAACGCACTAATGAGTCTCTCTTTTTGTCATATTATTAACGTAAGTACCTACTACTAGACGCAAACGTACAAAACCATAATAAAATTTAAAAAATCTTTTTTTGTGTCAAAACAATGAAGCGCTATCTTTCTTCTGATTATTATCTACTAGCGGACGCCCGCAACTTCGTCCGTCAGTTTTTCACAAATCCCGCGGGAACCGTGGATTTTTCCGGGATGAAAAGTAGCCTATGTGTTAATCCACAGTAAAATCTATTTCCATTCCAAATTTCAGCCAAATTGCTTTAGTAGCCGCAGCGTAAAAGAGGAACAAACATACTTACACACTTACACTAAAATTATAAGGGTTCCTTGTGGACTACGGAACCCTAAAAAGGCTTGGTAGTGAAAGACACTAGTGCGATGTGGCAGTTGTAAAGTAGGCATACTGTTTAGATAATATAAATACCTAACGAAGTATATAGTTCTCTATATAATAATACATCGATATAGCATGGAGAGCTGGCAGCCAGCTAGCTACGTAGTTTTTTGTGCTAGTATTGAAATACAGTATAATATTAATTACCTAATATGGTACATGGTCATATAGTCGGGGATAGCTATCGTGTTGTTCTTTCCATCTTTATTTTAACTCAAGAAATAATTACACATAATTGCGCATCGAACAGTCGTTTATAATCATAAGATTCCACAGATTTATATTTATCTAGATACCACGGGCCTTGCGTCCAAGCGTGAACAAAAAAACGGTGGTGCTAAACGCTTCGTTTTTGTTTAGTTTTTGAATCGATGTTTAAGATGATACAATATATGAATGTTTTTTTTTTTCAAGTAACTTTAAAATATTTTCTCCCTATAACCGATCATAAGATACAATCTACGATTAATAATATTTTATTAAAAACTAGAGGACGCCCGCGACTTCGTCCGCGAGGAATTTAGTTTTTCACAAATCCCTTGGAGACCATGGATTTTTTCGGGATAAAAAGTAGCTTATGTGTTAATCCATGCTATAATATATCTCAATACCAATTTTCAGCTAATTCGGTCAAGTAGTCGAGGCGTGAAAGAGTAACAAACATTCACATCATTAAAATCATCAGTTTTCGCAAATCTCGGGAAACCATGGATTTTTTCGGAATAAAAAGTAGCTTATGTGTTAATCCAGAGTAAAATCCATTTCCATTCCAAATTTTAGCCAAATCGCTTCTGTAGTAGCGGCGTTAAAGAGTAACAAACATCCAAACATCCATACAAACTTTCGCGTTTATAATATTAGTAGGATAAAAATACAATAGATTTTTAGATGGAGCGAAATGGTCACATTTCAATAATTTATGTAAGTTACAAAATAAAGGTAAGTAGGTATCATAAAATAGATTAATTATATATATTACAGAATTCAAAGTATTAAGGTGCTAGACGAAATAAAACAAAAACACGTGCAATTTTCTTATTTATAAAAAATGTAAACTTGTTTATTGGATATCTCTAAATGACTAAGGAAAACATTGAACCATAAGATTTAATAATAAACTAGCGGCATCTAGCTAAATATACGACTAGGTATGTCCATATAATACTCACATCCAATAAATCATTGCACACAATATTATTCAAATGAATTCATAAGCAGCATACATACGGCTGCTAAATATGTATCGGAGGCCTTATTCCATTGAAGGTTATAGCGGTTAAGAGGATCGTCAGACTGAACTAATCGATAGGAAACCTACCTACTCGTATCTTTAAGTCAGCCATTGACGGTCAATCATTCCCACGTTTCTGCAGCGGAAACGGCAGCGACAACGTTTTATAGGTCTAGCTGTCATGCACGCAGCGACCAATACACGATCAATTATAGTCGTGCAAGGTGCAGAAACGTGAAATTAATTGATCGTCAATGGCGCGCGTTAGAGCAAAATTTTTGGAAACAGTGTTAAATACTGATACCGCGAACAAAAAAACGTGTGGTAGCTTATTCGACTCGTCATGATGTCTATAAAAATGTGCAAAATTTTTATATAAACCCGCAAATAAACAATTGTAAAAGTTATAAACAATTAAAGATTTTTAAAAACATTAATAGAAAATACTCAAAAATTATTGGTGTTAGAGAATTTTTACGGAAATTTACAGAAATTTTTATTCCCTGCTAACTCAGTTAGTTACCAGAATCAAGAATTTTCGTAATTAAAAAAGTTGATCGTCTGAATTGTGATATTTTTGGTTGTATCTTTATTAAAAATATAAACTGACATAAACTATTTTTGACCTTTTGTTTAAAACAAAAAAAGTTAAAAATATAAAATATTTGAAAAAAATAATTTCGCCATTACATTTGTAAAATTTAGGGAAATTTAAAAAAAAGTGTCAAAATTTATTTTGAACTTATTGACCGCACCCTATGTCGATTTTTATCTCTAAAAGCAATTTTATCCGCTAGGATAAAAATAATCGAATATATTTTGCCCGTTTGAGTACAGTGTGCCTAGTGGGAGTTTTTAATATTTTCATACTGTTACTATCACGTTGACGTAAACGCAAATTTATATGGAATTGAAACAGTTGTGCAGTAGTGCCACTAGATAGCGCTGTTTCAATTCCTTAGAAATTCGCGTTTACGTTAACGTGACAGTAGGATCAAACTGCCACTAGGCCCTCCGAGTTTTGATGTCAAATGATTACCAACTCCAAGTGTATGCTACTTTCAATGCCTTAAAATTATAGGCATATTGTTGGCCTTGTATGTCGATAATAGTTTCCATCGGCTAAGTTAAGATTAAAATTAACGTACATAACGTAACTTGGTACATCGTATTTTTATCTATACTAATATTATAAAGCTAAAGAGTTTTTTTGTTTGAACGCGCTTATCACAGGAATCTAAAGAATTCTTTTAGTGTCAGATACCCCATTTGTCGAGGAAGGCTATAGGCCATATATTATCCCCGTATTCCTACGGGAACGGGAACCACGCAGGTGAAACCGCGCGGCGTCAGCTAGTTAACAAAATATAATATTATCGGGTCCATAATCCCCTTGTCAATCAGCTCTAAAGATTATTCTGCTCGGACGCGCCGAGCCAATCCCACGTCACTGCTCCCCCTATTGGTGAATTTAAAAAAAGAATTTCAATTTAATCCGCTCCCCTCCGCATAAGCTGACAAGCGGCTCTCGGGTTGCCGAACTATTGAGTGCTCTTTTTTAGGGTTCTGTGCCACAAAAGGATAAAAACGGGACCCTTGTAAGATCACTTTGTTTATTTAAATATCGTTATTGCAACAAACATAATATAAAAATATTACAAAAGCTTAAAACACTTTGTTATCTATATGTCTGTCCGTCTGTGTTTTAAGACCATAACTTGGCAATGCATAGAAGTATTGAGTTGAAATTCGAATAATTTACTTAGTTCTAGAGAATCTTGAAGCTCTGAAAAGGCCGTATATAGGACAGCATATTTCGAAAAATTCAAAGGAATTAAAATTTAAAGAGCTAGGTACTTTCGGTTGACCAAAAAAATGTCATTTGGCAAGTACTAAGTAAAAATCTGAAACTATACTATTAATTTTACTTTTGTAGTAGTTTAGTAGTAGTAGTTTGTATAGTACTTTTGTAATTATTTAATAAAAATATAGCCTTTATTTTTAGGCACCGTAATTACAAAAATCATCAAGGTTAAGTAAATAAATGTATCTACAAATTTGTACAGAACCTTCGGTGGGTGAGACCGACTCGCACTTGTCCGGTTTATTTATACATTTTCTACTGTTAGAAGACGATTTGGCTTTACTTGTAGCAGAAAGATGTGTGTGTTTAACTGAAGAACCCTTAGGAAATCAGAAACACTTTTTTTAAAACATCATATTCTGTGTGTGGTATCCAACGGAAATCTGTCATCCGTCATTGAGTACAAATATTTTTTTTAAATTTCAAAAGTATATCGATACTTATATACGAGTACATTTATGATATAATATCTTCCATACCGAATTTCGGCCATGGATGCCATGTTGAATATATCTAAGCAGGAGATAATATACCTTATACATATTATATAGTGCACAAATGTGTGCATAAACACAAGTGTACCTAATCTTTTCCTAATGTTTTACTTATAGGTAATAAATGTCACAAGAAACAAAGTATTAGATATTATAATCTATACTTTTAATAAAACTGTAACATGTCAAATTTTGTACAGTTATAGAAGATATGTATTTTGAAAATTTTAGTTTGAGGGCACTATAATTCTAGTCGATGTTGAAGTCAGAAATATTTTATTTTTATTTTTTGTCTGTCTATCTGTATTTATGTTAATCACACACATTCATCACACCGAAACTACTATATGAATTTAAATGAAACTTGGGTCCATAATACTTTTTTTCGCGAAAATTAAATCAAAAGGGGTTGAAGTGTTTTTTAAATATATCGTTATTTTTTAAAAATTATTAGTGGATTTTTATATATAAACATGAGAAACTATTAATAGAAGGGGGTGTAATAGGGGTTGAAAGTTTACATCGATTTCCACGAGGGTGACGTCGAGGGCGTCCGCTAGTCTAGTAACAAACGATTGTCAATAGTCTTAGTACTAGATCCGGTGTAAGAAATACATACACTCATCTGCTATTTATTTGAGATAAGAAATGAATGATAGAGACTATTCAGGAGAACACATCACAAATAGGTTGCCTAGATAAATTGCGGTTGTATAAGATTTAATGATCAAAGTAATTTATTCTACTTCCCTCATTGATAGATTAAAATAAATCATACATTAGTTAAAAGAATATACCCAACAAAATAAAAAAAAAACGTAAATGTTGCCTGCTTTCACACTGCAATTGTGGTGTTGCCAGTTATAAACAGTTGAGTAATATTATATTCATCAGTAATATTATATTTATATTCATCAGTTATTTAGTCGTTCTTATTATCTGCGGGTGTAAAGTCTACCAATCCGCATTTGGCCAGCGGCGTGGTGGTCTATTGGCCTAACCCCTCTCATTCTGAGAGGAGACTCGAGCTCAACAGTGAGCCGAATTAGAGTTGATAATGACGAATGATGATCTAATCGCTTAATATCTCAATTGAAAGCTTATTTTATGCGTAACTTACATGTATTAAGTTGCCTTTGATCTAATTCATAGTTTCCTATGAAAATGTGTCTGGTCGCAATTTAAGTGGGAAACCTATTTGCAATGTGTCACTGTGAATTTTATCATTTTATTTCTTATCACTTATAATTATAACGGATGAGGGTATATATTTCTATTGCTGAATCTTACTTAGACCATCTATTGATGTCGATTCGATTCTAATCTAGACTAAACTAGAAAACGATTCTCTATGGTCTATTGATGTCTTACAATGCGACATTCTGGATGTCAAATATCTACTACTATGGATTCTCGATTCTAGTTCCATGATTTCGTACAGAGCGATCCTGCATCCAAAGATAGTATTACTTATGAATAATATGTTTGAAAGACTAATGCACTTAAACTTAGTATACAAAAATAATATATTAAAGAGATTAATAGAGTACAATATTATGGTAATAATGTATAATATATAAAATGAGAGTAAAGAAAACTAAATGCAACAAACAATACAAAAGATCAATCAATACTCGTAGTCTAGATTTTTTTAATTGCATACAAATGACACGATTCACCAGTGTATCGTTGCATTAAAATTTCAAATATTAACACAATTCGATTAACATGTAATTCACCAAAAAGTCGAATTAGGACCGTTCTAAAACCAACGGTAACGACATCGATTTAGTAGAATCAAAATGCGCAAGTCCCGATCCAGCGCAGGCGCACCAGAGGTGCCTTTGTAGCGGCCATATTTTATTGCCTTTTTTTGGGGCAACCTTTGAACAAAAATATCGCCATTCATGGAAGTCAGGTATAAATTTCACGTCAACGGTTTTTATGTTTAGGCTTTCAAACGAAGGCGGCTACCAGCGATTAAATATAACACGGAGTTTTTGAAAAGAATACGTTTGGAATAACTAAGCTTCTCAAATCCTATTTAACTTAAAGGGATTATTTGAAATCCATTCTATTTGTAAAGTATGTGCTGGTTTTTCATGTATATTTTTATATATTTATGATTACGCAACAAAGATTTTTTGTCTGTACATGTACAAAAAAAAGCTTTTAAAAAGTACCAATGTATTTTTTTAATTAGGTACCATCCCCTACTTGAGTTACCTAAATCATAGAACATGGGCCTGCATATTACTTTGTACGCTCCTGTCAACCTATGACATTTGACATCTGTTTAAAATTTTCAAATGTAAACATAGGTAGGGTAAGGTACGTACCTGTTATTTTAATAAGAAATACAAGTAAGTACAAAAATAAAGTATGTTACTCGTATTTCAGTAACAAATCTGGAAAGAATGAAATTCTGCACGAAACAAAACCTAGGCGCACACTGAATCTGTGGCATCTAATTTGGAATTCACGTCTCGTTCACAAAATTAATGATTTTTCGGTTCAACATTCAGAAAATGCTATTCAGTGTAAGTAAATGATAAAAATATGTCTAGAGAAATAAATATTCTTACCTTTTTGATCTCCCTGCCGTTGCTTCGGGTGTTTATTGCGAGAAAATTAATAAAATCGACAGTAAGCACTTGAGAAACGCGTCTACATGCAAAGCTTTCACGGAGCTTTCTCACTTATCTGACTCGAAAGTCAAAGCTTCAATGTCATTGGAAAATTCTATACAACTGCTTTACCGATCATTTACAGCGCCATCTATCGTTGAATAGTAATAACTTTACATCAAGTTTTCGAAACAAACCTCATTTTATAATGTTGAGCTTCGCTGCCGCGGTTAGTTGGAGCAAGTTTCCCCATAAATTTATTTTAATATCATTTTAGAAACTATCTGATACAAAACTAGATATTTCGCTGCCGCGGTTAGTTGGATCAAGTTTCCCCATAAATTTATTTTAATATCATTTTAGAAACTATCTGATACAAAACTAGATATTATTTAATTACTTAGTGAACTATATTAAATTTTATTTGCAGCAGTTTTTCTTTTTAGTTTTTATTAGGTTCTTTGTAATTCTAAACCTAAATCTCTTTCTTTCACTAAAAAATAATGATATCTATTTTTATAATTATTTGCTACAATTTAAACTACAAAAACATTTATTTTATACCCATTTTATTCTATTTACTTTCTAAGTACAAAAATATTTTCAGGAAAGGCAAAGGTAATACTAGTAGCGCCATCTGTTGTCAGTTTTATAAAACGTAATTTACTGTTTCTTTCTACAAGTCCTGGTTTTCTGACAGGTTTCCACCAAGTAGGTGAGGCATCTTTACGTTATGGTTAGGCGAAAACTACACAGATGTCGCTCCCTCAGAAGTTAACATTTTGAAGTAGTAATTTTACTACTTTGAAGGCATAATATTATGTAGAACTACTGTAAGTACTGCTCAAAATAATAAATTTCTTAATAATATTTCAACATCCAATAAAAGTGAATAATAATGGTGAATCCAGTTATAAAATAATATTACGTACCAATAAACTAGCTGACGCCGCGCGATTTTGTCCGCGTGGTTCCCGTTTCCGTAGGAATACGGGGGACAAAATTTAGCATTAAGCACTTGGGCATAATGTACCTTCCCAACTGGACAAGAATGTTTTCAATCGGTTCAATAGTTTCAGAGCCTATTCAATGCAAACAAACAAACAATCAAATCTTTCCTTTTTATAATATTAGCATAGATGTAGATTTTTTGTACCTACTATGGATAAGTACGTGCGTACAAAATCATCAGTCACTATTATTTACATCTGATAGTAGTCGTTGCAGTCAAACTTAAGTCCAACTTACACTATCAAATCTTATCGATTTTTTTTATAAGTGACAAGTTAACCATTGACTGCAATCTCACCTGCTCGTAAGTGAAGAATCTGTCTAAGATAGACGCGGGTTTATTGAAGGACATAGAAGTTTCTTCGCCGCATACCTCTGGGTTACTAAGCGGCTTCAAACCGGGATGTTAAAGCTTTTGGTAGTAGATACATATTTGTCGGTAGCGTAGTAACCAGCCACGGCTACTACCACCAAACTAGATCTAAACCAATTTAAAAAATATACAATTATTTGCTCACAGGCAAGCAATCAATATATTTCTGTTGAAAATCACAACATAGCCAACTGCGTCACAGAGGTCTAGTTATAGTGGTGTAAGCCTATCCTCCAATTTCTCCACACACACACACATAGATAGATTTGAGAACGCCTATGCTAAGTGGGTCCAAATGACCGATGATGATGATGTTGACTTAACCGTTGATCTATAAGGCGTCATCATATAATGAGAGAAAATCCTGGATCACCATACTTAAAATATGCAGCAAACCATATACTATTCCGCTTGTAGCCGGGTACCACGCTATTAGTTTGTTGTCCTAATGTAATATGGTGTTACTTCTAAACGGAACAGTAAGCTGCACCATTATTAAGTATACGGCATCTACACCTTAAGTATATGGCATCTATTTTACGTATGGTGCACCCATACGTAAAATAGATGCCATATACTTAAGTAGTGACAAAATAGATTATTTACGTACGTTGTTCATTTAGGTAGTTTTTTTTCAATACAACCGTGTAGTCCTCACCTGAAACGGTATCCTATCAGTCGTCAAAGCAATGTCGTACAAGACTCGCGCCACAGTGGGCATTAAATGAAAAATAATTTGCGGAGCACGAAGTTAGGAATTGGTGATACACCCCCGTGCCTCGGAGAGTACCTACGTTAAGCTGTCGGTCCAGATCATTATCAATACATCAAAATGTGGCTGTTAATTTAACATTAACTCCTATCTCACCTACCCGCAGTGGTGGATCTAACCGTATCCACTCTCCTTTAAGAGGTGGGAGTTCTGACCCTGTAGTTCATTCATCATCATCATCATTGCCAGCCGATGGACGTCCACTGCTGGACATAGGCCTCTTGCATGGACTTCCAAAAAAACTGTCTCGAGGCGCCAGCATCCAGCGGCTCCCTGCAACTTAATGTCTTCGGTCCACCTAGTGGGGGGGTCGACCAACACTGAGCTTTCCGGTGCGGGGTCGCCACTCCAGCACCTTGGGACCCCAACGCCCATCGGCTCTTCGAACTATGTGGCCTGCCCATTGCCACTTCAGCTTCGCGACTCGCTGAGGTAGATCAGTGATTTTAGTTCGTATGCGGATCTCCTCATTTTTGATTCGATCATGCAGAGAAACCCCAAGCATAGCTCGCTCCATCGCCCGCTGAGTGACTTTGCCTTCTTATAAGGCACATAGTTAGCAATATCCTGTAGTTACAATAGTTAAAATAGTTTGATAATAATAACTCGTTAAGTCCTCGCCTTAACGGTATCTTATTAGTCGTCAAAGTAATGTCATGCAAGACACTCGTGTGCACACACCACACTGAGCATGAGATGAAAAAGACTTTGTGAACACCGACATTGGGAAGTAGTTTTGAAACACCCCCGTGTCTCGAAGAGCATGCTAAGAAGCCGGTCCCATTATCTTTAACATCTAATTAAGGCTGTTAATTTTACATTACCACCCTAATGCCGTCATTGCGAGCAGCGTGGTTCCATATCCACTAGGCCTTTTTTTATTCTTTACAAGTTAGCCCTTGACTACAATCTCACCTGATGGAAAGTGATGATGCAGTCTAAGATGAAAGCGGGCTAACTTGTTAGGAGGAGGATGAAAATCCACACTCATTTCGGTTTCTACAGGACATTGTACCAGAACGCTAAATCGCTTGGCGGTACGGCTTTGCCGGTAGAGTGGTAGCTAGCCAACAGCCAGACCTGGACCAATTAAGAAAATCTCAATCTGCCCAGCCGGGGATCGAACCGTGGACCTCCGTTTTGTAAATCCACCGCGTATACCACTGCGCCACGGAGCCGTCAATCTGTCACTTTTACTGTAGTAGTTTATTCACTGTAGTGAATAAAATAGATTGATAATGATGACTCGTGTAGTCCTCGCCTTAAACGGTATCTTATCAGTCGTCAAAGCAATGTCGTACAAGACACTCGCGACACAGTGGGCAAGAGATGAAAAATGATTCGCGACACAGCACACCTTAATGTAAGGTATCTCGGTGTCCAGCCGCGATCGTCCCGACAGGACGACATTAATAATATTAGTCATAATGTGACACATAACGATGAGTATCTGGACCTCAGCTCTGGCATGTTGCGTATCGAATTTGTAAAAGAACAATCTAGAAACCAATAATGTTAAGGTTAGTTATATCGGTAAGGAGTTCTTAAGTTACCACATCAAGCCTAGCCTGAGATATCTCATGAAGAGAAAATTGACCAATAGTGGCAGCGTCAAAACTATCGCCATCTCTCTAGTGTCATCGCAACAAAAAAGAGAGCGATATTTTTTGTTTAGGCCGTATTGGTCCATAGCATTTCATGAGACATTACGAGTATGTAGCCGGCCTCCGTAGAGCAATGGTATGCGCGGTGGATTTACATGACGGAGGTCCTGGGTTCGATTCCCGGCTGGGAAGATAGAGGTTTTCTTAATTGGTACAGGTCTGGCTGGTGGGAGGCTTCGGCCGTGACTAGTTACCACCCTACCGACAAAGACGTACCGCCAAGCGATTTAGCGTTCCTTTACTATGTCGTGTAGAAACCGAAAGGGGTGTGGATTTTCATCCTCCTCCTATCAAGTTAGCCCGCTTCCAGGAGATTGTAATCTGGGGCTAACTTGTAAAGAATAAAAAAAAGATGACCCTGCTAGGCCTACTGAATAGTTGCAACCACGGTTATAGTTGTCAGGACTAATCTCAGATAACTCACAAACCTCATCGCTCCAAATATCCTTAAAAGCTGTCAAATCTCACAAAACTACCGGAGACGCCCTTAGAACAACATTCCGACCCTCCTAGTTCTTTTAGTCCGTACGCTGGACTCTTGCGCAGTGCTTGCGTTCACTGGATCCTGACTTTCTTTCTTTCTTTTTATCCCATCTCCCATAAAGAGGGAAGCCTCTCTCTGTAGTGGGCAGTTGAAAGAGGCTGATAATGATAATGATTAAATCTGTCTGTCTGTTTGTTACCTTTTCTCGGCTATACCTACCACTTAAACAATTTGGACCGTCTCTGTTTTATCACTATTATAAGCTATCCATTGCACCCTTTTTTCATATCCCATTAGTGTCATGTTACTAAATGGATCAACAATTTCTAATTGGTTTAATATTCCAACTGATATAAAGTTAAACTATTTTGGTTGTTTTTCTAATTAGGCCTTTAAGGCTAAGTTGAACAATGAGCTTATTTTTATTCAAAATCTCATAGGTACCTACATGACACTGATTTGAATTTAAGTTTAATTTAAAGTTTGTTGTAGGTACCTATTTTATTCTAATAGTTATGTGGTCTAAAATAAGCCTTTTATTCCACTTGGAATCATTAAAGTTTCCATTAGGTTATATTCTTGGACGATTTCTTCTAAGTATAGTTTATTTTAAGGTTATGTTACACAATTTCATTCAGACATTGACTTGTATTTGTGTAAGTTGTTTGTTGTTGTACCTAGTTTTTACCTACCTAGTTTTTTTGCCATTTCATATACCAATTGTTTTCTAAGCTAGAGTAGTAGCTAGTCTTATACAAAGAAATTTACTCAAAGGCACCTTTCGTAAGCAGGTCGATGTACAAGGGACTCCAACTCCGAAAGGTTAATAATTTTAAGAGATAAAATGTTTATAATTTTTTGTTGCAAAAAGCATTCGATCTCGAACCTGGGGCTTCCCGCACACATTAAATCAATGAGGCATCTGTCAGTCACACCGGATACAGCCGCAGCAAAAGTATAAAGCAAAATATTCCGACAGGATGATTTATAGGTTCAGACTCCGATACGCGCCCGCGACCTACAAACTAAAGCAACCTTCACATTTTTCGACTCTTTGTTGGCACGTGGTACCCGGCGCCCCTCGCAGGTTGTCATTGGTGCTATCATTTATCATCACTCAATACGGACGGAGGCGTCGAACTGGCGGTTGCTGCGAACGTTTCAAATGAACTCGGCTAACAGTTTTCCTCGGCTACATATTTTTGTTGATATTAGTTCACGGCATTCTTTGCCGTGATAGCCCAATGGCTATGATATCTACCTGATAGCCCAATGTATATGACGTCCAGGATATGCACCTCTTACTTTTCAGTTGTGCATTTTTAGAAATTAATTATCACGTGTCTCAAACGTTCAAGGAAAGACATCGTAAGGAAACCTGCATACCTGACAAATTTCTCAATTATTTTCGTATGTGAAGTCTGTCAATCTTCATTGGGCTAGCTTGGTGGACTACTAGCTTAACTCTTCTCATTCTGAGAAGCTTAGCTAAACCTTTCTTATTCTCGCTCGTACTCAACAATGAGCTGAATATGGGTTGGCGTTTGAGAATTTCGCGGACTGGTAGAAAGTTATTGGAGAGCTAGTTAATCCGACAGTCACTGTCATAATCATTAACATTAGATATTAGCCTAGGCCCGTCAACACATCTACTTGTGATTCATTAAATGCTGCTGCTGTATGCTGGTGTATAAACAATTAAAAAAAAAACTGTAACTAACTTTATAAACTGCTTTAAAACATTACTTTGTTGAACCTACAAAAATATTCTTAGTAAGTTCTTTCATAACCTGCACAATTTATTAGAATTGCAAAACACTTGTAAATACTATTATTTATTAATTGTAAATCAAAAAAGCAAAAATTGTTTCACTTTTGAGGAAATAAAATTTGAGTAACAAAATGAAAACAGGTCTATATTTATAATTTATTTTATCATTTTCACCAATTTTCTCAAATTTAATAATACACTTTATTCATACAATACAATAATTTAAATGATCATGTAGCATACTTCACTAGAGCTCTCATTTAACTGGAATGAACGATAAAGATATTTATATTTATTAATTAGAAAGAAATAACACAAGTAAATAAACAATAATATACAAAATACGAAATAATAGAGTCAGTTTCAATAATAGGCCACTTCCTATTGCACAATATAATTTACAACTGGGAAAATGTTATTGAAGCAATAACATGAGCATCTTACGAATTATGTTTCAAAAATTATTTAATTATTCTACGTGACCAAACCTACTATATACAAACAATAAATAAAGCATGTGTTGTAAATGAATCAGAAAAAGACGAAATTAATAAGCAAAATGATACAACCACACAATCCGATGTAACTCAAAGAGCTGTTTTACTTAAGAATAAAATTTAACAAAATATCACAGCTGACCACGACATTTTACGAAGTTATAACAAAACTTTAAGCAATAATAATAAATGAAACTGTGAAACGAATGGAAGAATAATATAAAATAGAATAAAGGTAACATTAGATTACTTCATAGAAGAAATTAAAAAAAATCTTTACTCACTAATTATATTTTAAGTACATTTTACAAATACGACATTAAAGATTTTAAAGTACGCATTAGTCATAATATGAATTAAGAAGTTGGTATCGTTGGTGGACATTTAAAACTATTTATAGATATTCTAAATGATAATAACTAAGAACCATGATCTTATAATCATAATATTCATACCATTTGTTATTTACAACTAAGAACAGGAACATAAAACAGTTCGTCGAAAAAGTTCATACATAGTTTACAAGTAAATATATTAAACTTTTTCAGATATTTCTAATGACAAATTATTTTATATTATTTACAAATTAAGAAGAAACAACTACTTATTCACAGTTTTCTAAATTAGCTGAGCTTAAATCCTGTAATTAAGTTCACAGCGTCCTTAAAAGCCCTTGCTAATCTATTATACTCATTATTAATTGAATGATTTGTGTAAAAATTATCCGTTTCCTCGGTAATCATAATTCAATTTTGATTTATTTCGCCAAATAATTATCTTATCCCTGTACATTTCCGAATTTGTTACTTTGCGTGACGGCTATATACACCATAACTATTATATTATGTCATTAAGTTTGTTTAATGTTTGATATTTTTAATATTTGAAATCTAAGAAACATCCCTATCCTATGTTCTAACTAGCCATCACAATTTACACAATTATTATTAATTTGTTTATATCTTACAATTTTAGGAATACATTGCAGATCAATTTTTAGCTTATGACTAGGCAAAATTCTTTCTAAATCAACAATTTGACACATCCATGTTGATTATAAGTTATTTATAACATAGCTGCAAATTAAGAATTTTAGGAATTAAGATTATGTACAGATAGGGCTTATTTGAGAAAATAAGAATGTTTCGTTGATATCCTTTGTTTTCTTCTGTATCCACTTCTTTTGTTTCAGCACAAACACACTTTGTCTATAGTCACTGAATGTCACAACAATAACTGTCAACAGATTAGTCTAATAAAATTTTTCGAACAGCGAATAACTGATCTAGTCTAGTTGCTGTAACATCACACACTACTGTGATGTTACACACAACTCCGTGTTAACAACGGTCGACTAATAGGGTTAGTAAATCAGTTATCCACTATTCGAAAAATTCCACTGATCCTATGCTGACAAGTGCGCAAATTGACTCGGGTGAAGGTCGAATTGGTAAGGATGGCCATACGGATTCATATGGTAGGGGACGATATTCATCGATGCCATTTTATGTTCCTTCTTCCACTTCATGCGCCGGTTCTGGAACCAGATTTTGATTTGGCGCTCTGTGAGGCAGAGGGCATGCGCGATCTCGATCCGTCTTCTCCGCGTCAGGTACCGATTGAAGTGGAACTCCTTCTCGAGTTCGAGTGTCTGGTACCGGGTGTACGACGTCCTCTGTCGTTTCGTCTCTCCATTCGCGTTAACAGTACCTAAAACGGTCGAAAGAAACAATTAATAACATTGCATACAATATAATAATTTTAGTGCGTTCATGACAGACGTTAATTATGCACTATACTACGACTTATAAGAGGCACGTTAATATTTAGAACTGAATGCCCGTTTGAGCGCCAATGAATAGTTGGCTCGATCGTCTTCGTGCCTTGCCACGCTTGCTCGATTGTGATGTACAGCTTGCGGCATTGCGCACGATTCAAGACGGGATTTCTGTTAAGATTTATAAAGTACCTTTCTTATATTAAAAGTTTTGAAATTCATTCATATACCAGTACCTACACTTTAAATCGTTTAAGAGCAATTAATCGTGGAAATGGTTTAAAATGGTCAGATTTTTTTCATGATAAAATTAGCCGATGTTTTAGTAGGTAGAAATGGAATACGCAGTTGAGAGAAGGGCTTGACAGCGGTGTGAACTGTGAACATTCAGACGACGGGCACGAGTCATGGGTTGCATGCCGCGCACGCACCTGTCACCTCTCGTCCCGGTGCAGCCCACCATTCGGTCGGCTTGGACGCTAGCCAGTCCACTCGTGATCGATATGCGACCTGTCCGACTCTGTCTTCCAAATTAAACTGTGTCATTTGTTACATTTCTTTAAGCAGCCTCGACCACTAATGAATCGCTTTCGAAATAACCAACTATTAACGTTTGTTTATCAACCTTATTGACAACTTCGGTCTCTTCAAAATGATGAATCATAAATGCAGCTTATAAAGTAACGCAAAGTGAATTATTATTAATACAAACGGAACGATCAACACATAAAAGAAATGCGACGGTAATAAATACAGCGCCAGCGTTCGATATTCTCCCTTATTCCGTCCGTAGATGTCAGACCCGCGTCGATAAAGATGTTTAAAAACTATAAATATTGATGTCCGCCGAAGTACTACAAGTGATGTTGCAGCAAAAACCCTATGAGATTGAAATGTTAGTGACAGGCCGATGCACAAACAACTGACTGGCAGCATTATTTTAACATAATCCTTGTACAGAGACGAAACGAATGGACACAATACGAGGGCATATTATGAATTTCAATGTGAATTCACATATATGGTGATTTTGATGAAAAGCTTATATTAAAATTCTGATTTGAGGTGGGTATCTATGATTAGGAAGTGCAGATGACTATAGATGGATAAAAAAACCTCAGAACAGGTATAGGCGATATATCACGGTGACAAAAGAGCTGCGCGATACATTATTTTACAATATATCAAGGTTCGAGATGTTGTCTTTAGATATTCGTGATCCTAAAGCTTCGCTTCCATTGGATGTTGCAGAGAGCTGGCAGCTATTTTTAATCTTAGCTTTTAATGAGATAATAGTGTTGAGATGTAATTTATTATGAACATTTTGTGATACCTGCTTGTATTTCTATTATATTAATTACCTACAGATTTAATTATTGATGTAATGAAATAGATTGTGCATAACAAAAATAAATCAAGACATAAAATAATTGATTATTATTATCCAAACACAAATGAATGCAGCTGATGAAGCATCTTTTTCTGTTATGAAAATATTTATGGGAAAATATATCGATATATTCAAGTATAACTGCAAAAGATAGGAATAAATTAAAGTTTTTAATTAGTATTTCAAATATACTGTTAATAAATAAAAGTTTATAATTATCCTATTGAAATACGTATAAAATAAAATAAGCTGAACTCCCTTTTGTCTAAAGTAGGTAATTCTAGGTCACAGGCCGTTTTATATTCCGTCTGAGTCTAGACATATTGCATGGCCGAATTTTAAACGAATGACATCCAGTATTACCTATGGATGAGTCTAAAATTTAAAAACTAAAGCAGCTTCAGTCTGAGAACAGTTTCTGTTATAGGTACTTGGATTTTTTAGGACTTTTTTAGACTAAATAGTTGATAGTTGTAATTCAATATTAGTGGAATCAAAATCGTTGATTGACGATGAGTTGCAATTGTTAAGAGAGCAAAATAGTGAGAATTCTTGACCAGGATTGTTTCTTTTTTTCAGAAAATTACTTGTCTTTAAATTAAATTGATTTGTCTGCTGGTAGGATTCGGCCGTGGCTAGTTACTGCCCTACGGGCAAAGACGTACCGCCAAGCGATTAAGCGTTCTGGTAGAAACCGTCAGAGATATGCGTAGATTAAACTTGTGCATCTTCAAAGTAAGCCCGCTTCCAGCTTTGACTGCATCGTCACTTAACATCAGGAGAAAGCGCGATCAAGGGCTATCTTCTCATAGAATAAAATAGAAAAAAATTTAAATATAGAATCTTTTTAACAAAATATTCAACCGTCTCCAAAATCACAAAAATAAACCAAAAACAAAAAAATAACATCGTATGTTTTACCTTCTGATCACTTTAAAGGCGGTGCCAACACAGTGATGCATCAACTCAAGCAAAATCATATTTTTCTGTTTTTAGTGTGTCCTAGCATAGTGAACGAAAGCGCCACAGAAGTAATCTGGAGGTATACTTTTTCAAACAAAAAAGAATTTTCAAAATAGGTTTAGAAATGGCGAAGTTATGAGTTAAAACATTAAAAAAACCATTCGCGTTGAATTGAGAACCTCTTTTTTTTGAAGTCGGTTATAAATATTAATAATCAACGGTCGTATTTATTAATAAACGGTTTCAGTGATTTCGTGTATTTAGGCCGCTTGTTTATTGTATAATTTAATCGCTTATTCCACTTAAACTGGATATATAAGAAAAATGATCACGAGCCATTCGGAATATTTTTCTTACATCTTTCCATCAACGTGGGTACTTAATAACGGGCTAGATATGCCAACATAAAAATGTTTAGCGATAAAACATCAAAGAGGGCATGACTAATGACATCAAGATGAAAACAGAATACATGTAATAAAAGTGTCATGCGTATTTTTATGTGGTCAATCCTGTGATGATTGGACAGATAAGCATAGGAGGCTAAAGTAAAGAGTGATAGAACTAGTTTCAAAACTATCTTGAAATTATAATAAAAATTGAGGAGTCGTGTGAAGTTAAAAAGCAGAATGACAGATGGTCCAACTAGAGCCATTTAATAAAGATTATAATAATAATGCATGTATATCTATTTTACTTGAAAATTATAGCTTGTACGCTGGATCTATTAAGCGTGTTACAGCTTAAATTAATTGGTAATCGAAAATATTTTGATAACTTATTAAGGTATGCTTAAATTGGAGCAAGTTAAAGGCGCAATTACCATGAAAATTAAAGAAAATGATGTATGTCCCTTTGCCACGGAAGAGGTTGAAGTGTACTCAAGAAATGAAGGCGAGTAGATAAGTATAAATGTCCGAAGAAGTCTAATTTTCAGAGATTCAATAATCCAAGCGTCCTATATTGATGAACAGTGAGATTCTGAAGACTGTTTAAGTGTGGTAGATAGTGTTATACCTGTCGAAATCGACTAATAAGATTTTTATAAGTGCCTATTAAACACATTAAACATGAATACATATGAAAATTATAGTAAGTATTGCTATTAATAAATCATTTTTGATTAATTTCTCTCTAAGTGTCAGAGTATTAGGCTTTAAAATTATTGGTAGAACACTCTACCATCTCTACATTAGTTCACTAGACAATAGAAATGAAGAATCCAAATCCAATCCTCCTAGGATTAATTTATAAACATTAGGTACTCGTCTTTACAGAGAGAGGACGCGCATTCATCAGCGCAAACATCTAAAAATAGATAATTATTTTGCATAAGGTCCAAGCCATATTTTTCTAACCAGATCTATCCTAATACATATTTAGTTTCTTGTTATAACAATTGTTTCAGATATTACAACTCTTAAGTCTAGAAACTTAGGTATAATTTAAAATATTCCGATCGTATGTACACCTGAAATCTAGGAAACACTGGGGACGTCATAAAAAACTGGTTGCCAAGAGCAAATGTATACCATCTGCCCATAACAAGTAGTCGGTGCATTGTCAAACAGGTCATCTTATAATATTCAATACAAACAGACACATTAATCATGAATAGCGGATGAATACTTTTTAGAGTTCCGTTACTGGTCAAACAAGAAATCCTCAGTTTTGTAGATTAGGATAGCTGTTAAACGTAGGTATATCTGTTTCTTCAATAATACTGTCTTAGCCTAAACTTTTAAATTGATTGTTATTTTTTTCTTGTACTAGCGGACTCCCGCGACTTCGTCCGCCATTAGACCTACTAATACGTTTGTTGCAAATCCGTTCTTAGCGGAAAACAATTCATCTTTATTCGACATGCGTTTTTCTATAACAAAGTTAACTCGTGCCTATATTTAGAAGAAATTTACTTAATGTAGCAAAGCAGATTATTGTTTAAAACTATTATGATAATTAATAATATAACGAAGCTTTTATGAATGACATCCCTTGTCCAATTGTTTCGATGGCAAAAATTTTACGTAGTTATTTTTTCATTTATATTATATTTTTTACTGGTTATTATTGACGGGCCAAATTAAAATATAGCTAATACTTTAATAATTATGTTTAAACACTATTTAAAACAGAGTCAAGTACCACATTAAAATTACTACGGAACTCTTTGTGCGTGCTGAGACACAAACTTGACCGGTTATTTAAATTCAGATCCAGACTATTATTCTGAATTTTGAGCTTAAGTTTTGTACCTAGGTAGGTGTATTTAGGTTTTATTTGCTAGATTCTTTTACAATTCTTAAAATAATTCGACATGTGTTTTATTTAGATTTTAGTTGCTAAATTAATTACCAAATAATTTATTTCCTGCCAAACTGCGTATTAAACTTTCTTACTCTATTCTTTTATTACTTTTACAAGATATAAGATGATTACAATAGTATTTTTTTTAATTTAATTAGATGGGAGCATATATTTTAAAAGTCACCTTATTGTGTAGGTACCTACTAGTACCTACACAGTATAAGATTAAATGCAAGTTTGACAAGTGATAAATTCGAAAAGAGGTTTAAAAATACGACAATCGACTTAATTTTTTACTTCTGGTAAACTGAAGTTGTTATTATCTGGGTAATGCAATTCATATGATATTTACTCTACCGCATATGAAAAATCGAAAGGTGCGGCGTCTTTGAGCTAAGTAGGTATATTGCATTATTAATCATAGTCCTCACTAATTCCGTAAAGGTCATGCCGTCAAGCTACTAATCCCTCCTGTGAATATTCGCGAAGATATCCTTCGGGTGAACATATAATGAAATCTACTGAATTCACAATAAAGTTCAATTTTAAATGGCGACGCATTATCGCAGCTTGACCACTACTAATTATTTTTACTTGTCGCCTACCTATCAGGAGTCTACTTAAAATGCTACCCGCATCGTGCTTCAAGTTTTATTCGTCCAATCTTTTTCTTTTATTAGTTGTTTGGAATATGCGATTGGATACTGCCTTATCTTCTTATAAATATACGGTTGCTTGACTAGCAATTTTATCAAGCTTCACTTCCTACTTACTACTCGATCTAAGTTAGATTCAGAAAGTCAATACCTTGCACTCCCTTATTTGTATTTTCTTTATGTATACGTACTATTTTTATCTTTATTTAAATTGTAAATTTCTTCACATCATACGTGTCTCAAATTATGTCATCATCCCGTTGAACGTTACTCCATACGTCATTTTCCAAGTCAGCGTTCCTCATATTATTTGGCTCGCTGCCTTACGTATATTAGTTTGGGCGTTGCATAAAAAATACATAGAAATTATTTCAATTTACAATCTGTTAAAAGTTAAACAGATCAAATTTTTCAGCCATGTAGACTTTCTTATTTATTTCGTGTGCACCCAATGCAATTCCTAAAGGAAAGCAATGCTTTTAAGTCTTTTTAGGGTTCCGAACGTGCGTAGTACAAAAACAGAACCCTTATAATCTCAGTCGCGCACATTTTAAGTTCTGTCTGTTTTCTCCTAATGTACTAGACCAATCCAATTGAAATTTGGTAAACATATATTTTTTTTTATTCCTTTTACTTATAAATAGGCTTATAAAACTTAGTCTTATTTTATTTATAAATAGGCTTATAAAATGCTTATTTATAAGTATTCCTTTTGTATTACTTATAAGTATCACCAACTTTGTCTTAGTTGACTAAGAATTTGTCATTATTATTTAGTTTTTTTAATATTTTTCATGAAAAAGGAGTGTACAATTTGTACATGCGTACTTTGTATTAGTTTCTTAATAATTTTAAAGTTTAAAAAAGTTATATACATTTCCATTATTATAAATAATAAGTAAATAAACGTTTACAAGCTCGCCGATAAAATTTACGAGCGCAGGTAATACGGGGCTACATAAAAGGGTTCCGATATCTGATTGGGCGCGGTACAGAACACGATATTAAGAGCGAATTTCTCATTTCGTGGACTAATCACGACGTAGAAATATTATGGACGCTAATACCTTGTTCACATTTACATAGTGTGCAATAAATTAGTGCGGAGACGGCGCCGTTGATAAATTCCTATTGGTGCTTTTCGATGGTCTATTTCCAGGGCATGGCTAGCCTCGACTGTCGCGAATATAATCTTTATGATCACAAAGAACAACAAAAACTACTATATCCATACATAGTTTTATTGTAATCATATTTAGAAGCAATTCACTATTGTAAACGATTTATTCGTGGTGAGGAGGTTGGAGGTATAGTAGGCTATTAATATAGGCTGATATTGATGATTCATAGATATAATATGCAGCAGTCTAAGATAAATTTTGTTATATCAAAAGCCCAACGTGCAATGCACAGCAATGTCAATAGTTCTAGAACTACAGAGATTATATTCTTTACTAGCTGACGCCGCGCGGTTTCACCCGCGTTTTTGCCGTTCCCGTAGAAATACGGGAATAATAAATGGGCTAAACAGTGAAAGAATTTTTCAAATCGGACCAGTTCCAGTTCCTGAGATTAGCACGTTCAATCAAACAAACAAACTCTTCAGCTTTATAATATTAGTATAGATAACCAAAATAAGCACTGTTTATAATCCCTGTATAATGGTCTTGAGAATAAGTAGAAAGATCTACCACTATATATAGAATTCTGAGCTATTTTTTCAGGCTAGTAGCAACTATCCTAAATATAATTTTAACAATGTCTAATATGAGCTAAATGTCCTTAGGTACTCGCAAGACTAGCTCGGCATTCAAAATTAATTTTACTGTATAGTACAGTAACTTGGCTGAATTGGTTTAAAACTTTAAAAGTTTAATTAAAAAGCTAAAAGATATTCGAAAGCTGCCTAAATTGGTCTCATCCACAATTACCTTTAACGTGAAACCGGTATACCGGTCATAATTTAAAAAATATCGGCTGTAAATGATGTCATAAATTAAATTTAATAATATACGCCCAACCGGCGTGCATGTGCGGAAAGCTAATTGAATATTAATTTTATAATAAATCTGGCTGAACAAGTTTTGTATCGCCTATTATTTATAACTTAACTTTATCTAGCGTACAAGGAAGTGGATATGTGTAGATAACCAATAGGTTATAACATGGATTGAGAATAATAATTGCTATTATTACTAATTACTAGTTCCAGACATTAGTTATTACTAATCTACAAAATAAAGGACTTATAATATAAGTTATAGTTTTAAGATTTGTAAGAGTTAGTAGTCGAAATGACAAAACAATGATACCTACTAACATTGATGTGTATTTATTGAGTGAAATATTATTGATATATTAATAATGTTGTAAAAGGTAAAGTTTGTGAGGTTGTAGGATGTTTCTGAACCTACTGTACCGACTTTAAATATTCTTTTATCAATAGTAAGCCTCGTTGTTTGGAAGTGTCATAAAGCTATATCAACTTTAACCTTCGTGGAATGATATTTTTGAGTTCCGTTTTCTAGGTCAGAGTTTTGATTTTAGGTACTACTTGTATCTTTAGCATTGTAGAGGTACATCGGTTGGCGTTATCTGCGTTGTAAGAAATTAATAAACACTTGTTCCAAATATGAAGGAATACCTATATCATGCTCGTACTTGCCTGAGAATTTCTAGCAATACATCATGCTCGTTTATGTCTGTGAATTTCTAGCATTGCTAGAAACTCTTAGGTGTTCCTTAGCATGGTGGAACACACCGGGTATAGGTCTTATAACTCGTCTTATTTAGTTAACCTCGTTATAGCAATGGTACGCTTTATTAACTACTAAATTTCCTTGCTAGTTTAACGTCTGAACTGACACGAACGACATTGTTTTGGAAAAACGGTATATCGACCTACTATGTATAAACGAATTTAAATTTGCTTTTAAGAAACAAAATATGTTTTGAAGTTAAAATAACCTAAATTCGTCGGCGATTGTTTGAGTGAAAGAATAAAAGTGCATCGGCTAATGCTGTGCTACACCTCTGTCGGCCATTACAAACACCTTCCGTTGCTTGTAATTTATTACTTTTATCTCGAACACAGTCGCGGTCACTGGGCACAAACAAACGACATCCCCGACAATAAGACAAATCGACCGATTAAAGAACACTACCTGCCTGGTGGGTCCATGCAAATCTTTGACTTTTTCATCTCATTATTACTTTCTTTTCAAAGAAAGTAAAAGTATAATAGATGCCCATTAGTAGATCGATTACTTTGACAGGAGAAGAAAAGAGGGAAAGGTCTTTTCAGACCAATTTCGCCAAACTCTTTGCAAATGCGTTGACCTTGTGTGTGGAGACGTCATGGTTTTGCAACATTTGCTAATTGTCTATAAAGTGATTTATTGTCGTCACCAGAGACCATTTTGTGTAGCCGAACAATGCGTTGTTGTTTTAAAATACCACTTGCGGTGAATTTGTATCAGGGTTGTCAAGTAGAACTATATTTTTGATGCTTAATATTGTACGCCTCACTGCATTACGTCAAATTAGTATATATTTTGTAGGTACCCTAACCTATTGTTTTCCTTAATATATTTCTGATTCTAAATATGGGGAAAAATCTACATGCTTTTTACAAGTTTCAAAATGTAGAGAAATCTAACTATTCTCAATATACTTAAACAGTGTAGATCCATATTTAAGTAGGTTAGCTTTTCTACACCTTTTAATTTGGAAAAAAGGCAATTTTTCAATTTATTTATAGGAATTTATATTTTTCTTTACTTTGAATGATTTCGGTTTTTTATTAGCTGATCAATCGTACCTTTCCAATTTCAAGGTATAAGAAAAGTAAGTAGAAGTATCAGAAACATTCTATAATCGATTGAAGAAACTTTTATTTTTAAATTCGAGGGTAAAGACCTCGAAGTTAGAGTAGGTATGTTCGTAAATGTATAATGGCCAGAAATAGAACGTGATATCATCAACCCTAGAAACATGGTTATTAAATTAATTGGGACTTGCCTTATACCTACTATACTACACTATAACTGAGTGCTAAAAAAAAATCTTCGTATATATAGGAAACATTATATACCTTATATTTTTGATTTACCCATGTGTTTTTGTATTAAATTTTATTAACATTGTTAAAAATTTTAAAATAAACAAATTAGATAATTAATTGCGAAAACTTAAGCTTTTATTTATAAATGACGGAAGAACACTTTAATTTTATATAGATTTGGAGGTAGATATGTATATAAACATATGAAAAACATAACAATAATTCCTCAGCCGAGTAGGTTGGTATTTACACAACCTACTCTAGGTACGTTACCTTCTCTTATGATCTTAATCAGGCACAGAAAACTGGTTATAAGTCAACAAACAAGTTCGTACGAATCAACATATTAAATATATTATATTACATGTCCTCAAATAACTATTCATAACTACTTCGGTGGGTACAAATTATGTAGAGATCGTAACACAAAGTTAAACTTACAGCTACTTCTGTTAAGTAGGTACTTTATATATACAGGATGTCCCATATATATTACGATATTCTCTACAGATAGCTGACATTAATGCCTACTAAAATACAATATATTATATTAGCTGAAATTTTACGGTTACGTATTTTGTATTGATTTTTTTACAAAATATAAAAATCACTACCATCAATGCAATTTAGTCGTACTGTGCTGAAAAATCACTTCAAATTTAATTTCTACTCGGTATGAAGTAAATTAATTATTTGTGACTGTTTCAAGTTATGAAAGTTTAATTTTTTCTACTGCTAAGAAAGTTTTTTCAATATATTCCACTCATATTATAAACCTATATTAATTATTTATAATGGAGAGCTAAAATGCTTGACTTTATAACGGTCACTATCACTTGTAAATTACTTACTAGACTGTATCTATACCTACCAGACATGGGGAACATTGTAGCACAACTGACTTCCTAGCTTCGATTTACTACTGAGAATTTTGTTGAAGAAAAAAACTAATTTTATTTTTACTGCCAGGATATTATTCCTGCACTGCAAAGAAAAAAAACTAATTTTATTTTCACTGCCAGCATATTATTCCTCTTAGCTTCGAGTTGCTACTGCGAATTTTGTAGAAGAAGAAAACTAATTATATTTTCACTGCCAGGATATTAAGTATTCCAGCACTACAAAGAAAAAAACTAATTTTATTTTTACTGCCAGGATATTATTCCTGCACTGCAAAGAAAAAAACTAATTTTATTTTCAATGCCAGCATATTATTTCTCTTAGCTTCGAGTTGCTACTGCGAATTTTGTAGAAGAAGAAAACTAATTATATTTTCACTGCCAGGATATTAAGTATTCCAGCACTACAAAGAAAAAAACTAATTTTATTTTTACTGCCAGGATATTATTCCTGCACTGCAAAGAAAAAACTAATTTTATTTTCAATGCCAGCATATTATTCTTCTTAGCTTCGAGTTGCTACTGCGAATTTTGTAGAAGAAAAAAACTAATTTTATTTTCACTGCCAGGATATTAAGTATTCCAGCACTACAAAGAAAAAAACTAATTTTATTTTTACTGCCAGGATATTATTCCTGCACTGCAAAGAAAAAAACTAATTTTATTTTCAATGCCAGCATATTATTCTTCTTAGCTTCGAGTTGCTACTGCGAATTTTGTAGAAGAAAAAAACTGATTTTATATTCACTGCCAGGATATTATTCCTGCACTGCAAAGAAAAATAACTAATTTTATTTTCACTGCCAGGATATTATTACTGCACTGCAAATAAAAAAAAACTAATTTTATTTCCACTGCCAGGATATTATTCCTCTTAGCTTCGAGTTGCTACTGAGAATTAGTTGAAAAAAAAAACTAATTTTATTTTCACTGCCAGGATATTTATTATTCCTGCACTGCAAAGAAAAATAACAATATTAGATACGCTGACGATACAGTTCTTATTGCCTCATCTCTGGAAGAACTTCAAAAACTTGTAACCAGTGTAAATGATTTCAGTGAGCAAGCTGGTCTTAGGATGAACATCTCAAAGACAAAATTCATGGTTATATCAAAAAGAAATATTGATAACCTTGAAATCGACGTAGCCGGCCAAAAAGTGGAGAGAGTGCGCAAATACAAATATTTGGGTACGTGGCTTAATGAAACCTGGAGTAGTGATCAGGAAGTTAAGACTCGCATTGAAATAGCACGAAGTACTTTTAACAAAATGAGAAAAGTTCTCTGCAATCGCAGTCTTAAGATTCCTCTGCGCATTCGACTCCTGCGTTGTTACATCTGGCCCATACTTCTATACGGATGTGAAGCCTGGACAGTAAAAGAGGACATCAGGAAACGTATAGAAGCGTTCGAAATGTGGGCTTTTAGACGCATGCTGGCTATCAGTTGGACTCACAAAGTGACGAATGCCGAAGTTCTGCGACGCGTCAATCAGAAGCGTGAACTTTTGCAGACCGTCAAGACGAGAAAAGTCGCGTATCTAGGGCACGTGCTACGACACGAGAGATACGAGCTTCTACAGCTCATCTTGATGGGAAAGGTTGCTGGTAGAAGAGGCGTTGGTCGCAGAAAGAAATCTTGGCTGAGAAACATCAGAGAGTGGACCGGGATCGCGAGCGCCGCACAATTATTTCGCCTCGCGAAAGATAGAGACGAGTTCAAGAATCTGACTGCCAACCTTCGCTAGTCGGAGAGGCACTTTAAGAAGAAGAAGAGAGCAAAGAAAAAAAACTAATTTTATTTTCACTGCCAGGATAATATTCCTGCACTGCAAAGAAAAAAACTAATTTTATTTTCACTGCCAGGATATTATTCCTGCACTGCAAATAAAAAAAAACTAATTTTATTTTCACTGCCAGGATATTACTCCTCTTAGCTTAGAGTTGCTACTGAGAATTTTTTAGAAGAAAAAAAGTAATTTTATTTTCACCAGGACATTGTCGGTGTATAAGTTGGTGGTGTTACAATGTTCCCCAAGTCTAGGAGAGGAGAAAAGTATTGATACAGTCTAGTAATTTTTGCTTACGTTCCAAATCGAATCCGAGACCTTATGCTTATGCTTATGTTGAAGTGGTCCTCTGGATCAACGGAGCAGTTTCAACAACTAGCATCAAACATAGAAAAGTTTATCTTTGGCTTTGGCACTTGTGTAGCCATAAATTCAAATAGAATAATTATGTCGATGTGTCGGCGGCTGGGGAAAGAAAGAAACTGCTCGCGTTTATCAATTTCATGGATTAATTTACGACTAGATAAAGGCCACTATATAGCAACGGCTGCGTTACCGTCGAAAGAAATCTCCATACAAAACATTAGTCGTCAGTGCTGAGCGATTTATACGACGCTGCAAGCCGCAACGCGCCGCTTATTGTATATTATTGTAGTGACACCGACTAATTTGTTGGCCGACTGATGAGGCAACTGCGGGGAAAGAGATGGTTTATGTTCGGATCATGTATATTAACTAACAGAAACGGGGAAGCCAAGTTTATACTAACACCTACATGACGGCATACTTTCATTTTCAAATATTTTCGGGTATGATTATGTAATTTATTACACGTGTATATTCCGTGCGTATTTTACATTGCTGTTCTACTACCGTCATAAGGTGTAATTGGACCAACTAAGAGGCCAGTGGTTGGCAAATGCGCCGGCGCATCGTATACGTATGGAGTTTGGACTATGAAATATTGACCTTTTTAATTCCATGAAATTCTCAGTAAGAGCCCAGAAGGAAGTTGGGAAATTGGTGGTAATACGTCATAACCTACCTACATAACCTACATAAAAATGCTAGCGGACCCCGTTAAGCTTCGCTTTGACAGTTACGCAAGCAACCAATCGCAAAGAAAGCTATCGGCGATACACAAAGTTAACCGCATAATCTATACTAATATAATAAAGAGGTAAAGTTTGTTATATTGTAGAGGTAATCTCTGGATTCGTCGTGGATATGACCTCTACCTCCAATTCTGGAGGGTGTGAGTTCAAATCCGATTGAAAAGTTTTTAGTTGCGTGCATTAAATATCACGTATCTCAAACAATGAAGGAAAAACATCGTGAGAAAACCTGCATACCAGAGAATTTTCTAAATTCTCTGCGTGTGTGAACTCTGCCAATCCGTATTGGGCCTGCTTGGTGGCCTGATCATTCTCATTCTGAGCTCAGCAGTGAGCCGAATATGGGTTGATATCGATGAATCTCTTGATGTAACCATATAGTTATAATAACAGTACCTAACTACGCGGATGAAACCGCGGGGCGTTATCTAGTAATATATTACTACATAAATATATCTATATACATTGTTCAGTAGATTTGTGTTACTGTCGCCACAATTGATATAAACGATTCCATGTTCAATTATAATGCACGATTGAAATCGAATAACAAAGTCGATTAATTAATCGCGTCGTATAATGTCGGCTCTAGAGGGACTATCGTCTCAGGCTGGTGCATTAATATTTAATCTTCACCGCTTTAGTACAAAGAGGCGGTCGCGATTGACGGAGCCACGACTCACCGCGGCTCTCTTCACTATTAAATCGAGCCTGTGATATCCAGACAAACCTCACTTTATGATGGAAACTTTCCAGCTCAAGCTCCTATCATAGGTAAAAACGGGAGCTATTAAGGAGCTTAGACCGTGGTAGCTTTAGAAGGTAGCAATAGTTGCAATGGACTAGGCAATGATTATTTTATATTATAGATAATAAATTATGTGCCTACAAAATCACCGCAAAAAGTGACCCGAATTTAGCCACTCCACTAAGCACACACACCTAATCCTGTGATGAGCTTATTAGGCGCTCACTGTACGAAATGTTTTAACATTAGAAATAGCTATTAATTTAAATTAAGGCCCCAGATCCTAAATTCTTAAGTATGAAACGTATTTTTTGGTATTCTCTACAGTATATGTGGAATCATGTCACCAGTTACCATACCCTTAGCTAGTGATCCTGGCAACCCTTCGTTAAAGACCTTACAGTTTTACGGTTATTTTCGCAAAGTGACGATATATTTTCATTTAAACGATATATTATAACGTAGGTATAAATTTGTGTTTTAAAGGACTACGTACGCTCGGAACCCTAAACACGGCGCTAAATTAGCGAATGTCCGTCAGTTTATATTATAGCAAGGAGTGGATCACCGTATTTATCTAACCCGTATCTTGAGCGCCAGTAGACGTTTCGGCTGACGAACACCCGCACCCGCGCCGCACTCATCGCACACTCATCGTACATTACATTGTACACTGTACAGTACACGTACGTACAATAAAAACCTGCCAAGTGCGAGTCGGACTCGGGCACGAAGGGTTCCATAGCATTGCCTATAAAGCGGCGAAAAATCACATTTGTTGTTTCGGAGCCCCTATAAATGTTTGTTTTATTCTGTTTTTAATATTTTATTGTTATGGCGTAAATACGAGTAGGACATCATGTGGCAAAATTTCAACTGTCCGTGAATCGTGATAGTGTCATGGTTCAAGAGATATAGCTTGGTGACAGACGATTTATTAAAGTCAGTATATACGTGTGATTTGAAATTACCAAGGAGTGGATCGTCATATTTAGCTATAGCCCGTTTTTTTAGGGCCAGCAGACGTTTAGCCTGACTGACATCGCCGCGTTCATCGCAGACAAACCACGGACGCGTACGATAAAAACGACTCGATACATTTCTGAGAATAAATCAAATACAGCTCCATGAAATACATTCCATTTTACGATATATTAATGTAGGTATACTAATTTGGGTGTTTATATTTATCCGTTTATATTATAGCATTGAGTGGATCACCGTATTTATCTAACCCGTATCTTGGTCGCCAGCAGACGTTTCGCCTGACGGACACCCGCACCCGCGCCATCGCAGACATAACATGTACGCACAATAAAAACGACTCGATACATTTCTGAGAATAAATCAAATACAGCTCCATGAAATACATTCCATTTTACGATATATTAACATAGGTATACTAATTCGGGCGTCTGAATAATCGGAGTCAAAAATTCCTAGCGAATGTCCGTCAGTTTATATTATAGCAATGAGTGGATCACCGTATTTATCTAACCCGTATCTTGAGCGCCAGCAGACGTTTCGCCTGACGGACACCCGCACCCGCGCCATCGCAGACATAACATGTACGCACAATAAAAACGACTCGATACATTTCTGAGAATAAATCAAATACAGCTCCATGAAATATATTTTAATATAGAAGATGTTTGAGTGTTTTAGAGTTAGAGTGATATACTAATTCGTGTGTTTTGCGGAAACGTCAGTGATTATTATATACTTTAATTACTCATGATATTATGAGTTGCGTAAGACATTTTACTTGAATTTAAAGATTCTTCATAATACAGACTGAAGTGAATGTCATAATATACTCGTATATTACTAAATCATTATAGGTATTGTTACCGAAGATAACGTAGATACTTTTATTCTTTGACAAAGTATAGACAATCTAGAACTAAAATTCTACAATATGAATACGTGACCACCTGAAACCGTTAGATTAACGTGTTTAGTGAAAAGCATAGGTATATAGATCTGATGACCAGACTGACATTAATATAATACGCTGCGATTCCATTGAGCCTACAGTCACACACACAATCAGGAAAAAAGCTACTAGATTTCGAACTCCAAGCTTGTTCATCGTACTTATGCTGGTAATATTTTTGCTGGTGGGAGGCTTCGGCCGTGGCTAGTTACCACCCTACCGGCAAAGACGTACCGCCAAGCGATTTAGCGTTCCGGTGCCGTGTAGAAACCGAAAGGGGTGTGGATTTTCATCCTCCTCCTAACAAGTTAGCCCGCTTCCATCTTAGACTGCATCATCACTTACCATCAGGTGAGATTGTAGTCATGAGCTAACTTGTAAAGAATAAAAAAAAAAAAAAAAAACTTCCCTGTGGAAAGGGAAAGTTTAAGCTTTAGCTTCTATAAAATTAGGAAGATCAGTCCACAGGCACAGGCAACTTAAATAAATAGAAATTCCAAATTATGAGTTACATTAGTGATATGGACCTATAGAGGTAGATATAGCGAGTAATTTCGTAAAGCCGAGGGCGTTTTCAGCGTGACAAGAAGCGAGCGGCCTGCAATCGTCGCTCACGACGTATCAAAACAAACTGATCTTCGGCCGTCAGTATTTAGACATGTTTCTCGCAGATTTTCACTCTGTTTGAACATGTTTTGACTAGCTAAATCGGTAGATAAACTATGCATTAAAATACACTCTCAAGTTTAATTATTTTCATAGAATCACGAGTTAGGTATCTCACCTATTCTTATATTTTCAACAGATAGGTAATATGATAACTAGCACTAAGTTAACATTAAAAGGTAAAACCCTATTACAGAGGTATTTGATATAGTAAGTCGAAAGTTATTTTTTCAATCCTGTTGTAGTAGAATATTGATTAGCTATCTCAGGAAATTTTGATTAGCTTTTTTGACGGCCTCCGTGGCGCAGTGGTATGCGCGGTGGACTTACAAAACAGAGGTCCTGGGTTCGATCCCCAGCTGGGAAGATTGAGATTTTCTTAATTAGTCCAGGTCTGGCTGGTGGGAGGCTTCGGCCGTGGCTAGTTATAGTATCCAGCGATTTAGCGTTCCGGTACGATGCCGTGTAGAAATCGAAAGGGGTGTGGATTTTCATCCTCCTCTGCATGCATCATCACTTACCATGAGGTAAGATTGTAGTCAAGGGCTAACTAGTAAAGCTAGTAACTAGTAAAGTAAAAAAAAAAAACTTGTTTTTTTAAAAATCGTGCTGGTCTTAGTACCCTGCGTATGGAAATATCAAAGTAACGCGAAACAGTTTTGATATTCTAAATTAATTAGTATAAGTAGTAGGTCAGAATTGACAATAAGTTCCATATAGTTTTGAAGACCTGTTTACCTGTTTTATGCTGTTAATTTGTATAAAACTTTAATTATACTTTAAAAAGCCTTTGTAACCTGTTGTACTTGTAAATGTAATATTCTTATTAGTAAATGTTTTTTTGAGATTCTTAGTCAAAGTTAAGATCGGTGGAGCTTATAACAGTCTTAACCGTGGTTTTGAAACTATAGTTATTTTAGTTAGTAATTATAATTAACTAAGTAGAAGCTCTTACTTTTTAAATCGGATGAAACCTGTAACATATTATTTGTACTTAACCAACTTCAAAGATGGAAGTTCTACACGTATGTTTAACTGTAAATGGATATTTTAGCTCAAAGAAATAATGATAATCATCGAAATATTGTCACATGGTAAAAGTAATACAAGATATAGATTACACAATTTTGCCCCGCCTACTCAAAGATAATAATTAACCAATTACAAAATGACAAGCCAGCGCCGCCATTTTAATTGGTTTACCATGCGCAAATGTATCTAACAGGTATGTTCCTAATAAAGGAATTATTTAATTCGTATATTATGGATAGGTTTCCACTGCTGCAACGTGTTTAAATTACTCTTATGGGAAACTATAATTTAACCTGCGGTAGGCATTCTTAATGATTAAAGGAATAGTAAGTTCCTACTTAAAGGTAAGGCATTTATTTATAAGTAAAACAATAAAACTTTCACCAAATACATATGAGGTAACTTTTAAATTTTCTATAGTCTTCAATTTACCTATTATTTGAAATACCTAATATTTGTAGGTATACGTCATCTTTCAGTAGGTAGATGCGTCGGTAGTAGGTACTTACCTAATAATTAATCAACCATGGAAAGTTAAATAATTAAAAAAAAATAGTTCATCTAGAATGACTTAGGTTCTAGTATATATATATCAGATTTTTTTTTACAAAATAATGCAAAATGCTGAAATTTTCAAGATTAAATTACATAATCTCTATTGTACGTACAATTTACACTTTGTAATTTGCCTGTTTCGTTAGGTAAGAAAACTATTAATAACCTAATAGATTTCTACCTAAATACTATGGCTAAGTAGATAGGTACAAGGTTATAGTTATTAAATTAGGTAAGTTAAAGTAATATAATTGAGGCTACAAGGTCAATAAAAGCGATAATGCCCCGGTTTTAAAACATATTTTACCAATGTTAAGTAACACACATAAGAATTCATGTTTGACGGCCTCTGGCGCAGTGGTATGCGCGGTGGACTTACAAGACGGAAGTCCTGGCTTCGATCCCCGGCAGGCTTCGGCCGTGGCCAGTTACTACCCAATGGGCAAAGACATATCGCCAACCGATTTAGCGTTCCGGTACGTCATGTATAAACCGAAAAGGGTGTGGATTTTAATCCTCCTCTTAACAAGTTAGCCCGCTTCCATCTTAAATTACATCATCACTTACCTTATTGAACAAACCCTCGTTAAATAAAGAATTAAAAAAAAAATCATCACTTACCATCAGGTGAGATTGTAGTGATGGGCTAACTTGTAAAGAATAAAAAATATTTAGAATTTCTACGAAGAAAACGAAGGCACCACAGTGACTCAAGTTAGTAACCGCACCCTTATCCTAATACTATGTCCATTATAAATCCAAACCCATCAATCTGATATTGGCGTTTTAATTGCACATTGTTTATTGCGCTTTAAAGGTTGGGGAAACAAAACGCAACGATATTTTTTCCATATAACCATTAATATCTGTCGTTTCGTTACGTCAAATGACGTTCGCCCCACAATACGGCGGGGTAATACTCGTAACTCGTAAAAGTATTGCTCAGTCGAACTATGAGCGTAAAATGTATTACATTTTCAAATAACTGACAACTTTATACGTACAAATACAAAGTAAGAATTAAATACAAATATTTGTTACAAATTGATATCCTGTTCCATCGATACGGAAATAATACGCACTCTTATTGATAAGGCATATCACGTCGACTTATGTTCCTGGTTATCGTTGATCTTGATTAAGGTACGCAAAGCAATGCATGCTTCTATACGAAACACAAAATTTACTTAATTTGTTTCCTGTTCCATCGATATGGAAATAATACGTACCTTCTCGTATTGATCGTTTAAGAATTAATGAAGTTATGTCACGTCGACCTATGTTTGTGGTTGTTCTTAACTAAGGTACGCAAAGTAACGCATGTTTTTATACAAAACATAAAACGTACTTAATTTGTATCCTGTTACATCGATACGGAAATAATAATACGTACTTGTATTGAACGTTTAAGAATAAGTCATGTCGCGTCGACCTATGTCTGTGGTTATAGTTGTTCTTAACTAAGGTACGCAAAGTAACGCATGCTTCTATACAAAACATACCTAAAACGTACTTAATTTGTATCCTGTTTCATCGATACGGAAATAATACGACGTACTCGTATTGAACGTTTAAGAATTAATGAAGTCATATCACGTCAACCTAGGTTCCTGGTTATCTTTGTTCTTGACTAAGGTACGCAAAGTAACGCATGCTTCTATACAAAATATACCTAAAATGTACTTAATTTGTATCCTGTTCCATCGATACGGAAATAATACTTACTCGTATTGATCGTTTAAGAATTAATGAAGTTAAATCACGTCAACATGTTTATGGTCATCGTTGATCCTCTTAACTAAGGTACGCAAAGTAACACATGCTTCTATACAAAACATACCTAAAACGTACTTAATTTGTATCCTGTTTCATCGATACGGAAATAATACGACGTACTCGTATTGAACGTTTAAGAATTAATGAAGTCATATCACGTCAACCTAGGTTCCTGGTTATCTTTGTTCTTGACTAAGGTACGCAAAGTAACGCATGCTTCTATACAAAACATAAAACGTACTTAATTTGTATCCTGTTCCATCGATACGGAAATAATACGTACTCGTATTGATCGTTTAAGAATTAATGAAGTTAAATCACGTCAACCTGTTTGTGGTCATCGTTGATCCTCTTATCTAAGGTACGCCAAGTAACACATGCTTCTATACAAAATATACCTAAAACGTTCTTAATTTGTATCCTGTTCCATCGATACGGAAATAATACGTACTCGTATTGAACGTTTAAGAATTAATGAAGTTATGTCACGTTGACCTATGTTCGTGGTCATCGTTATTCTTAACTAAGGTACGCAAACAAAACTAAGCAAAGCAAACACAAAATTAACTCAATTTGTTTCCTGTTCCATCGATATGGAAATAATACCTACTTGTATTGAACGTTTTTAACAATTAGTAAAGTTATGTCACGTCGACCTATGTT
This sequence comes from Bicyclus anynana, assembly GCF_947172395.1. Taxonomy (NCBI): domain Eukaryota; kingdom Metazoa; phylum Arthropoda; class Insecta; order Lepidoptera; family Nymphalidae; genus Bicyclus; species Bicyclus anynana. The sequence goes on from NC_069092.1 coordinate 5,288,632, forward strand.
TGTGGTCATCGGTGTTCTTAACTAAGGTACGCAAAGTAACGCATGCTTCTATACAAAACATAAAACGTACTTAATTTGTATCCTGTTCCATCGATACGGAAATAATACGTACTCGTATTGATCGTTTAAGAATTAATGAAGTTAAATCACGTCAACCTGTTTGTGGTCATCGTTGATCCTCTTATCTAAGGTACGCCAAGTAACACATGCTTCTATACAAAATATACCTAAAACGTTCTTAATTTGTATCCTGTTCCATCGATACGGAAATAATACGTATTCGTATTGAACGTTTAAGAATTAATTAAGTTATGTCACGTTGACCTATGTTCGTGGTCATCGTTATTCTTAACTAAGGTACGCAAACAAAACTAAGCAAAGCAAACACAAAATTAACTCAATTTGTTTCCTGTTCCATCGATATGGAAATAATACCTACTTGTATTGAACGTTTTTAACAATTAGTGAAGTTATGTCACGTCGACCTATGTTTGTGGTCATCGGTGTTCTTAACTAAGGTACGCAAAGTAACGCATGCTTCTATACAAAACATAAAACGTACTTAATTTGTATCCTGTTCCATCGATACGGAAATAATACGTACTCGTATTGATCGTTTAAGAATTAATGAAGTTAAATCACGTCAACCTGTTTGTGGTCATCGTTGATCCTCTTATCTAAGGTACGCCAAGTAACACATGCTTCTATACAAAATATACCTAAAACGTTCTTAATTTGTATCCTGTTCCATCGATACGGAAATAATACGTACTCGTATTGAACGTTTAAGAATTAATGAAGTGGCCACGTCGACCTCCGTCACACGCTGTCGGCTGACTGCGTGAACTTTCGCTGGAATGTCTGCGAGACGTGTGGGCTTTTCTAATATTGCCATTTTAAAGCCAACTCGATGTTCCACGCCTACATACTCAAACGTTTACGGGCAAAACAAATATATTATGTATCTACATAAGCCTTGAGAGCCGTGATAGCTCAGTGGCATAGCCCATAACCTCTGCCTACTATTCGGAGGGCATAGATTCGAATCTGGTCCGGGGCATTCACCTCCAACTTTTCAGTTATGTGTATTTTAAGAAATGAAATATCACGTGTCTCAAACGGTGAATGAAAAACATCGTGAGGAAACCTGCGTGCGTACCTGAGAAACTTCTTAATTCTCTACGTGAGTGAAGTTTGCCAATTGGGCCAGACTGGTGGACTATTAGCCTAACCCGTAACCCCTCTCATTCTGAAAAGAGACTCGTGCTCAACAATTAGCCGAATATAGATGATTCATTGTTTGGAAAACTAATTATTTAAAAAAATACTTAGGGAAATCCTACTTTTATAATGGTTGTAAAGCTCATAAGTGTTAGAGATCTCGTAACTATCTACTAAAAGTTGTATCTAATGATAATTCGAGGATTTATCATAAAATTAGATCTGAGACTTGGTCGCTAACTATTTGCCTTATTAGAAGACTCAAAGTCACTCAGGAGGTGATGGAAATCTGCGAGCGAGCGAGTTATGCTTGGATCATTTTGCTGCGTTATCTAATCAGAAATGAGAAGAAGAACCAAAATCAGTGACAAAGCTCAGCGAGTTGCAAAGTAGAAGTGGCAATGGGCTACATAGTTCGAAGAACCGATGGACATTGGGGTACCAAGGTGCTAAAATGGCGACCTCGCACCGGATAGCGCAGTGTTGGTCGACCTCCCCACTAGGTGGACTGAGGACATCAAGCGGGTTGCAGCCAGCCGCCAGATGCTGACGGTTCAATCAAAAGGCCTTTGTCCAGAAGTGGACGTCCATCGGCTGTAAATGATGATGATGACGTCTAGCTGTAAGTGCGGTAACTCTCACATTCAGTGATGGTTTTACTGGAGATTTTCTATACAAAATTGAATCTTACAACCATATAGAATAGGTTTTAATTTTGATTTCACTTATCTCAGACTCGGACAGACTGACGAAAGGTTCCAGTTGATCAACTCTGCGACGCTAAAGTGTCTTCAGACTATTTAAATTCCAGTTCGGTTCGTTGCTTCGATGGTTTATACGGAGCCGTTAATTTCAGAGAAATTGAACTAGGGGTCGCTATTGATTTTCTTTGTGGCCCGTCTTTTAGGTTTGAGTTGAAAAACTTAGTTTCCACTGTCTGAAGCTTTATTGAATTAAGTTTTGTTCACATAGCCTATGATTGCCTTCAAAGATGTTATTATCAAAGTCTCTAGAGAAACACAAACTTTGGCGAGAAAACTATTCTTAGAAAATATGTACCATGAAAATGTTAGAGGGATCGTTTTCATTTGTTTCAATAGGACTTTCGAAAAATTTATATAAAAGAGCAAGTAGGTAGGTATAGATACCTATTTACCTACTAACACTGTCGTCGTAAGGTACCCAGATATTTTTATTTTAAATTTTTGTGTGAATTCGTAGATGACACAAGGTACATCAACGCAACATAAACTCTTTTGGGCGTTTTAACATTTATTTATCTGCATTCTTTAAATTTATTAACTATTAATATGTTAATGTTAACAAATTAAAATAAAGAGAAGGGCAAAATTAGTAAATTCAATTACAGCAACCCGCAAAGCAGGCACCACGCTCGCTGACAGCTGTTTTGACAGCTCCAATATTAATTGTGACGTTTGTGTCGTTAGAACATCGCCCAGCTCTTCCGTTTCCACGTCATTAATAAAATGAGCAATAGTAGGAATATTTATCAATGGCATAATCGATACAGAAACAATTATAACCACATCCATCAAAATTCTCAATTCTACTCGCGAGGAAGGTGTTCAGAATTTGTTCTCTACCGTTCAACAATGAACTCAATCACGATAATTTTAAAATTCATAATCCGTTAACTCGTTTTAAAGTGACGCGGTAACTTAATGTATACTTTATGATCTTTATTGTAAGTCACAATTTGGATTGCAGTTCTATTGAAAGAAGTACAGTCTGTATCAAATAACATTAACATTCTTATCTGAGGTCTGTCACACAGCGAGAACGTCAAAGTTCGAAAGTGAAGAACGCATTATAATTAATAGTCGATGATACGCGAGGATCGTAAACAAAAGCGGTGATAAATGGATTATAGTCTGATACTAGATAATAGGCACTGTGGGTTGTAAATCGTCGTTTCGTAAGCGGTCAGTAGATACGTGCTTTATTTTCGGCTAGCGACCGATTCGTATCGAAATAGTAGGTAGTATTGTTGTGAATTGTAGCGGCGGGAATGTACAGTCGGGATTAATAATGATTATCAAATCAGGCTGACCCGGTAATACAAAGTGGGATTTTGTGTTAAATAGTACCCTACTTTTACTTCTTACTTTTAAAATAATAAGTATGAATTACATAAACTCTATCAATTAGATGAAAACATTTATTTTAATTATATGAATTTTTAAGTAGGTATTTGGGTTAATTTTTATTTATTTATAAAGGTATTCTGTTGCTGAAAAGAATCTATCCTATACGTAAATAATGATTCTCATACCACACAATGAAATGATTAAGTACTGACGGTTACTGTATCTTTTGACATGCAAAAGTATCATCAGATGAGCTGAATATCAGAAGAAAACCGGAAAGATATACATAATCGAAAGCTTTGTGTACTTAATTATGTTGTCTTTTTAATAATAAAAACGATGCAATTCTATAGTAGTTATATCATATCAAATATTCCAAGGATATATTATTTTCAAATGCAGGTAGGTATACCGAGAATGCATACTGAATTATAATTTTACTATGAATATTGATTTATTTACTTCGTTTTATGTTACTATCGGGATAGTATTAATTATGTACACCCACTACACTTGACATGTAACATACGCTGATAACCAAGGTTATGTTTGTCAGGAGGATTGAGTAAGAGATTCTGTATGGCTTAAATCATTGCTTAAGCATATATACCTAAGTATGACGTAAGTTGCAGACATTCACAAAGTATTTAAATATTTTTCCTGTTTGTAAATAAAATATTAATCATTTCTAGGCAAAATGTGTAGGTAATTACAATTATGTGATAGATACTTAATAAAGTAAGATCCTCCTCCACTCTATTTTTCTCCTATAATGTCCTAAACTAGAGAGAGAGAGAGAGAGAGAGAGAGAGAGAGCTGCTCATGAGTGTTATAATAAAGTGAAGGATTCGATAAAATATGTTATGAAAAATGTTGCTCTGTGGATGTAAACATATGACAATATTATACAACATGTGGAATGAAAAACAAATAAAACTGTATGGCGTATGGCGCACAAATAAGCGTACGCTCGAGATGTGGCCATAATAAATGAATAATCTCAGGACATGTCCCAATTTCAAACTAAAAATGTATTGAAAATTGTGATCAATTTGTTGAGATGGAGTGAAGAATGACTACATTTTAATTAAGTAAATACCTTCCTATTTTAAAATCGTAATGCTAAAAATTTTTTTGTTTGTAAGCTTTAACTAAGCAGCTTCCGTTTTAAATTATATTTTTTTTATTTTTTTTTTTTTTTTTATTCTTTACAAGTTAGCCCTTGACTACAATCTCACCTGATGGTAAGTGATGATGCAGTCTAAGATGGAAGCGGGCTAACTTGTTAGGAGGAGGTTGAAAATCCACACCCCTTTCGGTTTCTACACAGCATCGTACCGGAACGCTAAATCGCTTGGCGGTACGTCTTATTATTCGTCTTGGCGGTATCTTTCGCATCGAATGCATTTGACCACACGTTTCATCACTTTCGAGAAGAAATTCTAAATGAATAGTTTACGACTAAAGAGCGATGTGTGTTGATGTGTTATAATATTGTTCGTACAAGCTCATTTTTGAGAATTTCTGATTTGAATTTATTTATGTTTGTTTTATACCTACTATCGTCGTCGTCGTTATCAACCTATGTTCGGCTCACTGCTGAGCTCGAGTCTCCTCTCAGAATGAGAGGGGTTAGGCCTTAGTCCACCACGCTGGCCCAATACGGATTGCCAGATTCACACACGTAGAGAATTAAGACAATTCTCTGGTATGCAGGTTTCCTCACGATGTTTTTCCTTCACCACTTGAGACACGTGATATTTTATTTCTTAAAATGCACACAACCGAAAAGTTGGAGGTGTATGCTCCGTACTAAATTCGAACCCTCCCTCCTCCTCCTCGGAACACCCTCCGGAGTTGAAGGCAGATGTCATATCTACTGGGCTATCACCGTATTTTATACTACTAACTTTTATTTGCATAATTTTGATATTCAGAATTAGAGTTACTTTTTGAATCATTTAGAACAATACAGACTGGATACAATCAATGAAACATTATTTCCATTGGATTACCTATCGACTCACAAATATATAGTGAATCAATAAAAATCGCAATGTAAAAAAATAAGTTCGGCAAATTATAGATAAAATGTGTAATGAAGCATTTGAAGATCATATTATTAAGTCCGGGAAGTCATAGACGTAATGGTGACTCTACACGTGCGTATGGTAGCAATTACTCAGTGAATCCAAAAAAAAAAATAGTTTTAAAACGTTTTTAATTTTATATCAAGTCTTATCATTGAAATGATATATTGTCTGTCGGGCACATTAAGGCGCGATGTAGTTTGTTACGACACATCATTACAAACCGATTTCACGTTATTATTGATTACGTTTGACAATAAATTGTAGCTCACTGCCGATATCGTGTGAACTGGGCTAATGGTATGATCTTTAACTTTCACCTTTAATCTTTGTTGTGTTTTATTGTTGGATCGAGATGCATCTAAATCTGTAGATCTATATAAAACACACCTCTGAGCGACAATAGATTGCAAATCACATTGCATTTCTCAGGCTAAGTCTTGGTTTCCTATTGTTTAATCACTCTCTTTCTGTCATTTCAATGTTGAAAATTGTAAATATAGCCTATAGACAGATGTTTTGCTTAAAGCACTAATACCTACCTAATTTTGTATAGCTTACGAGTAGTTAAAATTATAACTAATCAAGTTTATTATTTAAGTTTATATAACAGTTTATTTTATATAAATTATCACAAAATGCAGATAAAAATAAATACAGAAATGTTAAAAAATAAACAAAAACTTAAAGCTCTAGCCTAATCTAGTTTATTAGTTTAGGTGCTAAATAAAAAAAAAAATAAACCTTGGCTGAGTTTGTTGTGGGCTCTTCTCGGACCAAGGCGCGTTTCGTAACTCTAATTTTAAGTTTTCGAATGATTATTATCACCATTATCTTAAGTTTAATATTATTACCTGACGTTTCGAAAGAGCTTGTAAACTAAGCCTATTTGAAATAAATGAATTTTGACTTTGACTTTGACTTTAAACTTTAGCCTTATTGAAGCATGTTTGTGGCTGCAGTACGAGAATACCAAGTTAAAAAGCAAGATAACAAAATGAAGAATAAAGACCTAAATGACATTTTAAAAACAATAAAGCAGCCATAAAATTAGTTTACAACAACCATAACGATGTTTTATGTGATATTTCCACAAATTTATTATGTGCTACTAAAGTGAATGTTTATTTTATACCTAACGTCGTAACTCGTGGGGCGACCTCAACACGTGTGGTTCAGAAATCAAATTAAAATCGTGTTTGATAAGATCGAGTGGCGGTTATGGAAATTTATGACTATATTACCTGCGTGCGCGCATCGCGACCGACAAAAAGCTGGACCGGACCGACCAATTATTTATGGTCCGCAAATGATTATAGTTTACGAGCGTTTGACTGGATCCGCCCCTGGCGATAATAGTTTGGCTATAGTATGTCTCGTATTGCAGATTTTTTTGTACTCAGTAAAATATTAAATATGCTCACTATAGAGTCTCATTTTGGGCTTATTGTGGGCTAATAAACTAATCACTTGAAATTTTGTCTTCTTCTAGAGATTAAGCTTTTTAACTCAGAAATCAGGAAGTTTTCGTTACCATCCAGAAAAAAAATCTATTATTACCTTTAGAACTTATGCGAATTATATTTTTTTTAATGCATGATGTGCCTGGGGACACCAATGCAAAACACTTTGCAATGCAGTCTGCAGCGTTCGTAGTTTTATTATTAAAAAGATAATCATCATCCACGCACAATGCCCGTCGAATCGTGCAAGTGCGAAAACAAGCCCGAAGGAAGAAGTAGGAAGATTGTAATCATTTTTTTTGTCTTTATTGCAAAACGTGATTGTGATAATACACAGATAGAATGAAACAACTCGGCAAGTAAAAAAAAAACAACTATTCTAAAAAAACAACGGAAAAGAAATTCGAAATTAAAGACAGGACGCTCACAAAAATATGTTGACCGCAAAAGATACAGAAATAAATCAGACAGATGACAATTTAAAGTGGTTAACCCACTAACTGTGACCATTTTAGATACTTTGATCAGATCTTGTCGAAACCGAACCTACAGAGACAATTTTAAGCTCATCTAATATCTATTAATAAAGGATTAAAGTTCAATTTTGATTGTGTTTGTCTTAAAATTGTGGGTGTTTGTTCTAAAGTCTTTAAGTCGTGGTAGAGATTTATGTTTTTATTTAAGAATTAATGATATAGTGTGAGTAATCGCCGTTATGCTAATTTGAAATAATCTGAGCTCGTAAATATGAATAAGGTAAAATCTGTTGTAGGGCTGCGTCTGCTGTGATAGCTAGATCGTTTTAAAACAACCTTAATATACAATATGTAATATTTATTCTATGATATGTAACCATTTAAAAATCATAATCATTTCTTTGTGTTTATTCCACTTACGTGGCGTCGGTAAATTATCACGCAATTTTCTTCCATTCTATCTACTTCTTTTACAGTCAGCAATAATCTCTTCTTTGGCCTTCCTCCTAATTATTATTAAACGTATATTTCTAAAGACAGTCTTTAATATAACAGCTATAAAAATAATAAAAGTTGCTTTTGAAATTGTATGTAAATACGAGTTTCATGATCGCAGGTCCTACTACAAATCGTTATGGAGTAATACAGTTTTGAGAAAACAATGTTGGATGCAATATCAAGTTTTTTATCTTTTTATTTTATTGCAACTTTTTGAACAACCATGCAATATTTAAAGTTTTTAAATAAGTAAATTCATAAGAAGTGATTTTAATTTAGCTCCCAAGATTTTAACTTTAAAGCTTCTACGATTATACAAGTCAATAACCTCCAAACACCAGTAAAATCCAAATATTTGTAGCTATAATACCTTTGTGATAATTTGAATTACCTAACGTTTCTTTTGACACACACAAGAATAATATTTCAAATTGTTAGGCAGATTTAACTCAAAAAAATTTTGAAATTTCCACTTTGAACGCAATTTTTTTCAATATCCAGGAACAATTTGCTAAAACTTCCGATACGCACCTGGCGCCAAGCCCCTTACGGACTTTACTTTACGATCTGTTAAAAGAACAACTTCGCTGCCCAAATTAACACGAAATAAAAACGAAATCGATCCTCACAAAAAATAAGCGAAAGAAGATAAAAGCTTAAAAAAGGTCCACGTCAAAACATTTGATTGTATTAATATTTATAGCTATCGAATCGCCGCAGGAAAGGCGGTCTTAAGATGAAAAAAAATGTTTATCAGACAGTTCAGCTTTTGAGCAAACCGCAAATCCTTTGTTAAGAGATATTTATGGAGTTGAAAACAATTGCACTGTTACTATTATATCAATGTGTGACAGCAATAACTGTATTATTGAGCTTTTTGTGACTTGAAATGAAGATGTTAACTTCAATGGACTCACTATTATGTGTTTAAAAGTTTTTTGTAAGAAAAAGTAGTTTCAATTTCTCTTGAGACTTGCAAAACTTCTTTGAATAGTATGCCAACTCAGAAGAAAAAAATTGGAGCAAAGAAAAATATATTTAATAACATCTGATCTGATAATAATGTGGACAGAGTCAGAGTTGTTAGCCTAAGCTCACTTACTAGTGTTGAAACAGCGTTGAAAGACTAAGCTACAAAGTCCTTCTCTTCTGTAAGGAGGGAAGTTTGACCCTGTGATGATAATTATAATAACAGATGACCACTCTGTCAAGACTGTAGCAACGAAGAAGAAGAAGAAAAATAATAGAATTAATTTCATAGCAAACATATAAGTAAAAGAACATAATATATTTTTATTGATCGTTTTTTCAACACAGCAAATAGTGCATGTATGTGTTAAAATTACTATCATGACCTTTGCAGCGGATCTCGAGGCCTGTGCATCGGATTCTTGTGAGCACTGCTCTGTTACGGCTAATTTACGATATCAATGTGCCGGATCTTGATGTATGGCCTGTCTTAACAGCGTTCGTAGCGCTTTCCCATGTGTTTTAAGTATTTTAATATTTTAAACTTTTGAATCTTTATGAATGTTAAATTAACAGACAATCTTTGTGAATGTTAAATTTATTTAATTTATCCTAAATGTTTTCATCTTTTAAGGCTCTAAATCAATGCTTGCAGAAGTAATTTCAATACCTTTAAGTATTTAGTTTAGATATATCTATCTGCTGACATGACCTTTGCAATACATCTCAAAACGTTTTCATTAGTAGACTTGTAACCGAATTATAATTCATGATGTAATGTAATAAAGTATGTAATAGTGTCATATTCAAATAATTCTAAAATATCTAGTGTTACTATTATTGCACTAGGTAATCTTTTAAGTAGTAGTTTTCTTCAAAAACAGTAGTGATTATAGGTCCAAGATAGACCTATGGACTTTACAGAAAATTGAGGTTTAAATCTTTCAATTCCTTTTTATAAAAAGGTCCAGAAAAAACCTCCTTTAGGGAAAAAAAGTCCTTTAGGGTTTATCATCGAACAATGAGTTCTGAAATTGAAAACATTGTATAGAAGGCAATATTTTTAGTTTTCTTGTATTAGGCATGTAAGTAAGTTGCTGTAAGGTTATTTTTCCGGCATAACTTAAAATAACGTAATTTTAAAAAAGCCTTTAGTTTTGGATATATAGGATGTTATTGAAAACGTTCACCTAATGGATCTGGTTATGATATATTTTTGAATTCGTTATATTTTAATTTTTAATTATTCTTGTCCATGTTGGCAGACCGTCTTGATTTTCTTTTAATTTTTACACATGTTTCATAATTATTTTTAGATTAATTTTGATTGATATTAATATGGTAATTACTAAGTTCCGATATGAATTCCAAATTAATATCACGCGATAAATATGTATATTTAATCATCAGACTATGCAACGAACCTCAATAATTTATTGCAAAATAAATAAAAAACACTAAACTAATAATTACTAAATAATTAAAATTTATATCTAGGTGTCAAACCGGCTATGAAGAAACTGTGTAGGTACATACTCGCAGGTTCATCGAGTGCCAGTACAAAATAATAAAAATTTGTATATTATCAACCCATTAAAATGTAATTTACCTACTGCGTGATTTGGTGATATCTACCAGTAAGCACCGGATGACATTTTTACACAGAATCTCAATTTCGTATACGTCAACTAGCCTACAAGCCTACAAGGTCTATGTCCAGCAGTGAACGTCCATCGGCTGACAATGATGATGATGATCCAAATTTCACGTATCTTTACATGATTCAATAGGCAATAAATAGATAGTATAGTATGTATGTATGTATGAGTACCTAAGTATGGTAATATAAATATTATGGTAAGTATCATTCAAAATGCATTATATGCATGTACCAATATGTTTGTGTGTAGGCACGTATATTGTATATGTATAACCCCTTATGAGAAACTTAATCAGTGTCTGGGCTGTGCGGCGACATGGGTTATTGAAACGAAATTAAAACGCGAATGCGGAGGCCATTATCTTACTTGTATAAGTTAATTGAATGTGCTGTACCCTCAGACCAATTATAGAAGGACCTGTATCGCACTCATAGTCACGAACAAAATTGTCTGTCATTTTCTGAGGAAAACGAGCTTAGATTTAGGTATATATCTTATACTAAACTAAAAGTTATTGCCCATTTTTTACACAATTCAATTACACAAAAAGGTGTAAATTTTTACGTTAAATTTTTACGGAGCTATCTAACCGACGAACATGATTACAACTATTTAACATCAATTCTATAGAGACAGTTTTTATAATCACATTAGATCGTTGATCATATACTTTGACAGAAAAGGGACGTCTAGCGAGGCAGGTCCTATACAATAATTGGTCTGAGGCTGTACTTACCTACTCATATTACTTTATACTCATATACTTCTCTGTACTTTTTATTTAGGCTCTAATAGTGAGGCAATCATTGATTACTCGTATTTATGTTAGGACGGATTTACATTTGTCTGACGTGCCGTGTTGTGACGCATCAGAACAGAATCGGTTTCATACATTTTGTATGTAAACGTTACCATACCAAATGTACTCAGACCAACTATTGTAGGACCTGCCTCGCTATACGTTAATTTTCTGTCAAAGTATACGGGCAAAAACTTATAGTTCAGTAAAAGATATATACCAAATCTAAGCTCGTTTTCCTTAGAAAATAACAGAAAAATTCTTTTGTGAATATGGGCCTCTTGTGAAAGCTAGCTGGTTTGAAAAACTATGAATTCCTGTATATTTATAAGTTTTTCAAACATCTTTCTGTTTTGAGAAATCTTTACCCTTCATATTGGGTCCCCCAATTAATAATAAAAAAGGCCCCCCCTCCAAGGTACGCTACGCCACTGGTGTACATCTATAGACTTTGCTGAAAACAATTACATACTTATTTTAGTATGTTTGACTAATGTTATTGTAAGCACAAGGTCTGAGTAGTAGTAGGTTGATGCGATAAGATGCCTTTCAAAGATTAAGATCTAAGCCACGGTTTATCTAAACGTGAATCTATGTCCCAAGTTACTAACCATTAATAACTATAGGGAATTATGTTTTGTAGTTCAATCTTATAACTTTGGAGAACTTTATATTGTATGAACTGGTAATCTACTTGATTATTTAATTGGTATATTTATTATTTAATTTGATATTACTATAATTATAAGCAATTATTGAATAATAATAAAATGCCGATAGTAAAATAGTAGCGAAGGCTAATAATTAATAAGTAACCTAATAGGTAACCCGATCATATGTCGCGTGTTTGTCTAAATGTGTTTTCGGCTGCCTAAACTTAAATTATTGTTGATGTCTGTAAAAGTTGAGTCACAGAATAACAAATATTCATCTATGTCGTCAAGTTAAACGTACACCACTCGAGAAACACACAAAATGAAATTCTAGTTCGATAAGTATTTCATATTCTGTTTCTAGCTCAAACAAAGGATCATTATAACACGTAGGTGGTAGGTGGTTAAATATCAAATCAAACACCTGCTGTTTAAGAATTCATGCACGGCCCCAGCTTTCATATTAGCTCATTATAAATGCAACTGCATTTAAATTGCACATACCACCTACGTATAAAATGGGTAATTTTAATATGAAAAAAATAACTAATAAATTACACGTTTTCGATAAAATGCATTCGAAGTCGAGGCTACGTGTTATTTAAAAGTAAACACCATGAAAAATAGCGGTTTTCCCCTTATATTTTATAGCGGCTAAACTTGCCATCAATAATTGAAGTTGCAAAGTCCCTGGGGAGTGAAAGGGCTTACACGAATTTTGATCCGACTGTACTTTTGTAGAGCATTTAAATTTGCACCCTAAGGTTAACGGAATAAGTTTCAAAATGGTGCCTCATGCAATTTGTCCATAGAACTAAACAGGTAATTTGTCGATAATTCTGCATAAGTGCTGCAGGTATAATTTTCAAAGTGAAAGAGTTTAGGTATAACGTCCATGATATTATATGGTATTTATCGAAGTAGATTAATAACAGCGGTAGGTGTCCGAAGTACCACTTAGGTAATAATACCTGCTTAAATGCTCAGTATATTCGGGTAGGTACTAACTAATGGGATACGGTTTCGTCCGTGTAGAAATATTCTTCGAATGACATCGCCTTAAATATCTGATTATAACGAAAAAAAATTCATGTTTCTCCAGACATTGTCTATGCAAACCACATACAATTCTAAATGTAGTTATTCATATTAACGTACGGGGTAGAGAGTGTGTAATCAGCAGACTCCTCAACTGCCAACCTTGCCTGCTCGTGGTACCCCAAGCAAATATACTGTTTCCTAATGGTGTGGAAATCTGTGTCTCGGAGAGCACATTGGGTGCTTTTCGCAACATAGATGCGATATGCAGCTATGCAGCGGACATGTGAAATCTACGCTACGAAAATATTTGACCATTTCCATCCATACTAAGCTATGTAGCTGTGTGTGGAAGATGCGCTATAAAGATGTACTTGCGAGAGTAAAATGCGCAGCTCAAACTACGAGTATGGCATGGTGGCCCATAGCACGCATCCATATCACGCATCCATAGCACGCCTCCATAGCACGCATCCATAACTCGCATCCATTCACGCATCCTACCAAATAAAAAACATATCTTAGTTAATTCCGTTTCCACCTGTGCTAAGCTATGTGCACCAATGAATATGATTGGTGGATATCAAACATATCCATAGCAACGTAGTGTAGCATATCTCTGGTGGAAAAGCACCCTAAGCAGTCCGTCCCGATGATTAACATCTGATAGTGGTCGTTAATGAATTTAACATTATCACCAGCCCTCCAAACCTGCATTGATGCAATAAGGTGAGGCCAAGCTCCATATCCCCTTTCCTGTAAGGAAAGAGGCTTGGTCCAATAGTGGGCTGTTAAAAGGCTGTTAATAATGATGGTGTATACAATCCGGTCTCTAGTAATGATGGAAATTATGATATTTATGCTAAAAAGCTTTAGAAAACAAACCGTATATCTGTAAACTTGTAATGGAAAAAAACTAATTTCATGCGAATGAAGCAGCGTGCTCCCAAGATCTAAATGTATGGTGTATATAGTTTGTAGGTAGAAACACACTATACATGTCGATGTATTACATGGCAGGGCACCAGTTTGCAGGAGAATTTGCAACGTCACGACCGCCATTCTACCAAACCAGCCAACCACATGCGGCCGCCTCGCTAATCCCTTCAGTTTTTTTATTTGTAACCATTCGACTTTTAGCATTTAACCAGTCCGGTGTTTAAGACTTTTTTGCATACCTCGGTATATAATGCTCTTTAATTCATGCTCACTTTTAGCAACGTTGCATGATTCGCTGATTAGGTAGGCTATATTTGAACCACAAATAGATAAGGATTAAAAGAGGACTCAGGACAGATTGGTTAGTTATCGTTTAATACAATTTTAGATTGTTTTATAGTTAGATTGTTCTTGTTTAATACAGAAATCAAGAAATGACCTCTCAATTTGTCGGTCCACAGCTCCGAAGTTTTTTACTCAAACGGAAAATATACTGGAATACGTCGACGTATTAGTCTCCCTTGAGAGCGTTATTTGATAATATTGCACTTTTGTTTCCCATAAAAGGGATAAAATAAATCGTACGTAAGCCCAGACAAACTTTCGTTTGTTCAATATACTATACTATACTACAATTTATAAATATACGTTTTTAGTAAGTAGGTAGATACATGAATTAAAAGGTTCGCGTTTTTAAACAACATATATTACCTATGTAACCTAACCGAGCACACAACCTCCTCTTTTTTGGAAGCCAATTAAAAAAATTGTGAATACGATAACTTATTTTTTACCTACTTCTCTTTTTCCAAACGAAAGTAACAACTGAGTATTTTTTTTGGTTTTCTCTTAAATATGGTATGACGTTACGTACCTATGCCTATGCGTAATAATCGAGGTAGTCAAAATCAATTTTCCAATACCTACACGTTAAATGAAAGTCATCTTATTATTAATCTCCAATAAATACCAACACTATGTTTACCTATACTTAATGTTTTACGCTTATCATACTAATTAATTCTTTCGAAACGTTTTCTGTGCCTATTAAGCATACTTTGATAAATTGCAGGCAATAAAATTACCAATATTAGGTAGCTTACTTTAGAGCGGATTATTAATTCAACTCCTTCTCTATAACTGTAATTTTCCGCACCAGTCTCGCCGTTTCAAAATGGCGACCGCAATTTGCATCTATTATAATCGAATCATTTACGGTGGACTATAATTTTATGATCATAAGATCAATAACTACGCGAAATAGATAGGTATCCCTTAACTAATCGGTGTACGCCAATGTTTTACATAAAGGTATTTCTACTTAATTGTTATAGACAAGTTTTTAATAAGTTCATGATAGAGCATATAAAAAACTTCTCAATTATAATTTTTTATTTTTCTTATTAAGGCCACCCGCTTCAATTTTGCTAGGTTTGATGATAAATATAATAATCATTAAATAGATATGTATAAAAAAGATATTTAATACATTAGTTGCTATAACTATTACCTATATTCATGGATATGAAATCACGTGAGTATGTAAGTAAGTACTGTGTGTCTGCTGAGTTCTTGTTAATGTATTTTGTATTGTGTGTTCGATTTTACATACACATATCATACAGGTTTGTTATAGTTAGGCAAAATTAATTAATATTAATTAATTTTGCCTAAATATTTGAAGTTTTGATAGATATCAAAACTGTTGTAAATTAAGCCTTTATGTAATTATTTATTTATTTTCCAGTTTTTTAGACGGGCTTTTGTCTAAAATTATGTCACCAAATAGGTCACAAAACGCTGAAGACAACTCTTCAAATTGCGTGACTGTCACTATATTAATCCAATCAAATGTAATCGTGAATGAAATCTAAGTGATTCTTTTTTCAATACATACAACAAATGAAATTAAATAAAACCTTGTGGAAACAATTTTGCAGAAAGCTAAGCTTATTGAAAATGTCTACGCTAAATGTGTGGTCTCATTATCAGCGGATCTAAGTTGATAAGATATTTGTTTGTTTGTACAAAGAGTGCACAATATAATTAGTTGGTACTTTATACGTAGGTAATTGTAGTGCACGATTCATGATTCCTTTTATAAATACACTAATATTATGGAAATTATACACTAGGATACATTAGCATGTAGTACGGTAGGTCGTAATTATTTTGTTTTTCACTTATGTACAGTACTCAGTTTTGTTTTGTGCGTCTATGTCTTGATTTTTTTTCTTATCTGTATAACTACTAACTTCCTTTCATTAAAACAATGCTTAAATTAAACGAACAATAATTAAGTCAGTGTGATATCTTACTTTTAGTTCAAATCAAATCAAATCAAATCAAAAATCATTTATTTCAAGTAGGCTCAGTTTACAAGCACTTTTGACACGTCAGTTGACTATTTGTAAAGAGAGAAAGACCACCGGTTCGGAAGGCAGGTTCTGCTGAGAAGATACCGGCAAGAAACTCAACAGTTGCTCTTTTGAAAAAGTCATACAGTATTATAATTTACAATTGATAACAATTACTGTTTACATTTCTTATAGTTTTACTTCCTGTGTGAAGG
Organism: Bicyclus anynana; assembly: GCF_947172395.1. Taxonomy (NCBI): domain Eukaryota; kingdom Metazoa; phylum Arthropoda; class Insecta; order Lepidoptera; family Nymphalidae; genus Bicyclus; species Bicyclus anynana. Next base: position 5,305,119 of record NC_069092.1, read on the forward strand.
TGGAAGCTGATCCAACGGCCTCCAAGCATCTTAATCATTAAGGAACTCATCAATGTTGTAGTACCCTCGACTAAGTAGTTATTTTTTTTTAAAAAAGAACATTATTCACGAGCATTATATTAGATGTGCATATTAGCAGTATTGTATATTATAGTATATTGTGAATATAGGTACGATAATTATGTTGTATATGACACGATATTTATTCATTAAATTTATTTCATAAATATTTAATTCATTTGGCTGGTGGGAGGCTTCGGCCGTGGCTAGTTACCACCCTACCGGCAAAGACGTACCGCCAAGCGATTTAGCGTTCCGGTACGATGCCGTGTAGAAACCTAAAGGAGTGTGGATTTTCATCCTCCTCCTAACAAGTTAGCCCGCTTCCATCTTAGACTGCATCATCACTTACCATCAGGTGAGATTGTAGTCAAGGGCTAACTTGTAAAGAATAAAAAAAAAAAGGAACTAATAACCAAAGATAGCACTAAATATAAGATATTAGGTTTGAATTAATTAAGCTAATAGTTTTTAGTAGAATTCCTTTAGTTATAAAGTATAACCACAGTATTTTGAAAAATAGTTATTAATTTTAAAATAATAAATCTATTGAAATTCAAGTAGTCTCTAGTCGGCACGCATAGGTACGTACTGCTGCTTTGAACTGAGTTATTGCCAACTAACATGAAACTGCGATCCATAACTTATTTGCATAGTAAAATGTGATACCAACATTATTAAGAATTTACTTTCAAATTATTTTCGATAAAACTCTTTAATTAATTACGACTCTACAACCGAGTATCAATCCTAATTTGTATTAAAAATTATTTTATTATTAAGAAAAAAATCCATTAATGGCTTGTCTGATCTTTATTGTAACTTTTTTATTCTTTACAAGTTAGCCCTTGACTATATTCTCACTTAATGGTAAGTTACGATGCAGTCTAAGATTGAAGCGGGCTAACTTGTTAGAAGGAGGATGAAAATTCACACTCCTTTCGGTTTCTACACGAAATCGTACCGGAACGCTAAATCGCTTGGCGGTACGTCTTTGCCGGTAGGGTGGTAGCCACGGCTGAAGTTATATACCTAGATAGAGCTAAGAAGTTTAAATTATTGTAAATTAGCGTACGCTGTCCATTTCTTTGAGAGTTTATTTAGACAAAATTTTCTTGTGTCACAATTTTCTTTCATCAATGATGAATGCTGATATTAGGTACGAGAATGTATCTTCAGATTATACGATTATTATTCTACGTTTAACTAGTAAGGTTTCAAATCCGCAAGCCGAGTCTATTTAAAATTTCATTAACCAAACAGAATTCTGCAACATTTTATTATTAACATAACGCTTAAAATTAAAAAAAATAGCCTTGAAGTCAATGGCTCAAATGTCTGAATGTCAGTAAATGTCATAATAAGGTGTTTGATACAAATCTTGTTGAGATTTTATTGTAGGTAACTACGCCTAATATCGCTTTTGACACGAAAACTTTATTTAAAATATGACTTACTAGTAGACGCCATGCGTTTTCACTCGCGTATTTCCCGATCCCGCGGAATTACGGCGATAAATATAGCCTGTGTCACTCACAAATAACGTGGCTATCTATAGGTGAAAGAATTTTCAAAATCAGTTCTGTAGTTCCACAGATTACCCCCTACAACCTTACAAACTTAACTTTTTTATAATATTAGTACAGAAAACATATGTACAATATATTAGTAGGTATAGATGAGTAGGTACTTACTTCTCTTTCTATTAAGTACCTATAACTCTTTCTATTAGGTACCTATAATGTTTAGTGCAAGTCATAAAATAAAAGTTTAAATACAATTACACATTGCTACAAAACAAATTAGCTAAGCTTTTATAAAGCCAAGTATTTTTAAAAATAACTGATTAAAAAGTTTTTTGCCGGTTTAACTGATTAAAGAGTTTCTTGCCGGTATCTTCTCAGCAGAACCTGCCTTCCGAACCGGTGGTAGAGTCTTTACAAATAGTCAACTGACGTGTCAAAAGTGCTTGTAAACTGAGCCTACTTGAAATTAATGATTTTTGATTTTGATTTTGATTTTGAAGTCTTCAACACTCATTATTAATTACAGGCCTATGAAAGTCAACTATTTGACAAGGACAACGTACTCGTAATTGTAAGGAAACAGAACAAATTAATATATCTACTCAGAACTTCTAACATCTGCGCATGTCTTGATCTCGAGACGTTTGCGTGACATGTCAATTTAGCATGTGCATTAATAGAGGTCTTGATGATTCAACATTATACAACTCTTGTGTTTACTGGGTACGAAAATTCGATAACATTTATTTTGCTATTTTCTTGCCAAATCTTTGCGGCGAAATACTATCAATGTCAACACTTGTTTCACTGTGTCACCAGAACATCCTTAGATGAAATTTTCAAAGGTATCTTGCTTCTCGAAAGTATTTTAATGGACAGTCGTTATCAACCCATATTCGGCTCACTGCTGAGAGGGGGGCCAATAATCCACCACGCCGGCCCAATGCGGATTGGCAGACTTCACTCTCGCAGAGAATTAAGAAAATTCTCTGGTGTGCAGGTTTCCTCACGATGTTTTCCTTCACCGTTTGAGACACGTGATATATAATTTCTTAAAATGTACACAACTGAAAAGTTGGAGGTGCATACCCAGGACCGGATTCGAACCCACACCCTCCGGAATCGGAGGCAGAGGTCATATCCACTGGGCTATCACGGCTCTAATGCACAGTATGTTAACCTATATTAGAAGCATTTATAACTTTATTTATAATAATACATGAATGATTAGAAAACTAACTATGGGCCTCAAAAGAAAACTCAGAGTCACACAACAGGCGATGTAACGAGCTAGGAGTATTTCTGCGTGATCGTATTAGAAATGAGAAGATCCGCAGAAGAACTAAAGTCACCGACATAGCTCAACGTGTCGCGAAACTGAAGTGGCAATAGGCGGGGCACATAGTTTGAAGAGCCGATGGCCGTTGGGATCTCAAGGTGCTGGAATGGTGACCCCGCATTAGAAAGCGCAGTGTTGGTCGACCCCCCACCAGGTGGACTGACGACATCAAGCGAGTCGCTGGGATTCGCTGGATGCAGATGCGCAATATCGTGATGTTTGGAAGTCCCTACAAAAGGCCTTTCCTACAGTGGACATCCATCGGCTGACATGATGATGATGATGATTAGAAAACAACAACCTTAACAATATATTTATTCCAAAAGAGTGTCTCTATACGACAAGTCCATTGAACTACTTGTAGTGCAGAGTAAGTTTGGAGGAACGAGAGCGCGTGGCAGTTTATAATTGCGCTGGACCAATCAGATCCAAAGCAATCCAATGGTTCGCTCCACAGTGTGCTCTCCTAAGCTTACAGTACGGTGGCAACAGATCATAAAGCTTGCCACCCCTGTGATGTGACAGACCAATCTGTCAAGAGTGTAACGGGGAAAAAGAAAAAGAACAATCCTGTAGGCTTTGGCTTTAATTTCTAGAATGGGCCAATAACGGCATTAAACTAGTCATATGTAGTGACATTACTACCGAAAAAGACACACCGGGTAGGTTTCTATCTCTATGTCATTGACATGCCTAGAACTCGAGAGAAGCTATTTGCTTCTTTGTTTCTCATACCCAAGGCTCAAGGAATGTCTCTCCAGAAGTCAGTATTACCTAATTATTACAACCTGAGCATCTCTAACATGAGAGTGAATAGGCATCTTCTTGCCAAGCGCGTTCCACCTTAGGATCAGATGAGATCAGATGCGTAGTCAAGCGCAAGTTAATTCCTTATAAAAAAACACCTTAAGAATAACCTATTCAGGAAACGAGTACGACGTCGTCGTCGACGTTTTAAACTTCGTTCAAAAGTCATTTATTTTTGTAGGCTTAGGAACTCGTAGAACAACCCGTTACAAGAACTTATAGGTAAAACGTCAGGTTTGTAGAGTCTACAGCTCTACTTCAGTTGGGAAAGCAAAATCTGTTTGCAAAAGCTCTTGCCGGCTCCTAAACTCAATAAACTCCAAGTAGGACTAAATATTTACATAATACTCATACATACATGAATAACAATGTTTTATAAAACCTAACTTGCAATATGTTTTAGTACCTACCTACCTTTATCATTTATTATATAGATAATAATTAATTAAACCTGATATTAGTTTACTTAGTATTTATATTTAGAAATGTGTATAAAGCCATTAATTCTGTCGCGTGACCTAAAAGCGTATTTCGCAATGTCCTACAATATACATTAATTCAAACTGTTTGTTTTACTGTTAATATTACTACTGTGAGTATAAGAAATTATTTTATTCGGATTTAATATAAAATCGAGTCATGTCAACACCTGCTTATAGTAATTCTAACACCATCTAGTTAGCAAGCTGTTGATTTTGCTATAAGCTAAATAAGTCTAAGCTCAAATGAATTCATTTTTTAGAGGAGGAGGAGGTTGAACAAATGAGAGGAATTAAAATAGTTATTTAAAAAAATAGAACATAGATGATGTCTTTTTCTTAAAAAAAAAAGAATACAAAGTTTAGAGCCTCAATAGCTCAATAGTAAGAGCGGTCGGACTCATCACCGAGGGTTGTTGTTCGTACCTACTCCTAATATAGTCTATCCCGACTAGTTGGAGGGGAACGGGAATATTGGTCATATTTTAAAAAAAATATGGCAAATATTCTTTCATAAAAAAGTAGGTATACCTAAGTAAAGGTACAAAGGTATAAATACAATTACTCGACGTTAAGTTTAATAATCTAATTCACGCTTAACACCAGAAGGACGCGTCAAATCACTCGTCACAGTGACGGTGCGCTTTCCCCATCATTAGGAAGAAAAAATCTTCGGATGTTCAGTTGTAAGCGCCCGCCAACAAAGCCATTATGCCTTATTATGGACATCATCCATCAGACCGCCATATTGATCCAACATTAATGCATACTAATGTTTTATAAACAGATATATAATTTATTTTGTCTCCACTTTGACATCTAATTGATGAATAGTTTCTTGTTAGAAGGAAATGTTGGTTTTTAATGAAGGCGTGGTCACGGTATTCCAGAAGGAAACAATCCATTTAGGATTTCACACCGCCTATAAAAAATTGTGAACCACGTTTTTATAGCAATACTCAAGGTGTATCCATTTGAAACCTTCTAAATTGTGAACGTAATTGTTATATATAATGTTGATAAGAATTAATTAGTAATAATTTATTATGTTGATAAAAATTAACTAGTATAATAAATTACTTACTTTGGCCTAGGTGAACTCTTTTCATCCATGGGTAAATCTGCGGTGGATTTGCTTGAGCGTTGCCTGAAGCTTTCGCGTTCTTCGTATTGCTTGAACTTGAATTGTTCGCTTCATTGCTTTCGTTGCTAGACGTACTAGAAGCAGGGCTCGAGATGTTTTGATTGATATTCGCCTTGTGCTCCACTGGGGAAGCGATCGGAGTGGTCAATCCGAGTTTAGTACTGGTCGTGCCGCTAGGATTACCGACATTTCCGAAACCCGGTGATGTTCTACCTGGTCCTGAAGAAGTTGACAAGTCCTGCGGCGATGCTAAACCTGTTGTAGAGGTTGAATCGGCGAATTTACAACTTGCACTGGCGGCTTGACTGGGCGGCGTCGACATTAGATTCGGGGAAAGCGCTCCAGGGCTTGGATTTGAATGTTGGTGCACATGGCTCGCCGTGCCGCCAAGTCTTTGTGGATGCAGTTGTGTGTAGTCGATCATAGTCTGTGGTTGCATGTGAGCACCGGCTGCCGGCGTCGCATACGGATGTTGCGGGTAATGATGACCCACCTGTGGTGGTGAATAACATGTATTTGGATACGAAGCTGTAGCATTTGGATTATAATAGTCCGCTCCAGGCGTCGGTAATCCAGGGTGACCTGCTTGTTCTACAGGCGTTCCCGTGCGACCTGGCACCTGATTCCCATAGCAGGACGCCAGGGAGTTGACGAATTGGTAGGAACTCATCCCTGCGTTGTAATTTAGGTCGTTCATTGATAACAGATTTATTTCTGTCTCCTCACTGAAGTTTACTCCGGAATTGTCATTCTCAGATGGACATTGAATAGTCTAGCTGGACATGTTAAGTGCTACAGATGTTCGCGGTCTGTCTCAATTGTCCTCGTAGAGTGGGGCTTGATTGATGGACCTGTGATAGAATGAAACACATTAGTTGGTCAACTAGGACGCCTTGTTATTGAAGACGAATGCGTTATACGTATCGTGTATCGGACTTTAAAATCTCATATGAAAATAAATGATATACTAAGAAATTGTAATTTTAAATTGATAGCAAAGTTAATAATAATAAAAAAAAACTATTAGTGTATCATTTGTTGAAATAATATTTAGTGACTAGATAGTAGTAATAGAAACACTTTTTTATCGAATTATAATAATAAAATAAACAAAACTAAATGTAGGTAGAATCGGAAATAAATAAGGTCAAGTTATTTAAAAAGAAAGGGAATTGTCCTTTTACTTCAATTACGGCTATAATTACTTTTAGGACAGGAGTAATTTTCTTCTCATTTAAAAATAAATCAACAGGGAAACTATAATATAAATATAACATACCTACACCTAAATGTGAATCTAAGTTTGTGTATTTGCTTGTTGAAATTTTACATGTACCTACGTTTTTAGGAATACAACAACAAAGTTCCTTTAATTTAGCAAAATGTAGTGTTCCTAGAAAGAATAAATAAAATTTACCTACACGCGAGCGAAGCCGCGTCCCATAACTATGTATTTTGGTGTTTTTTTTTAATTTGCGCAATAATTAGTGGCACAATTCCTAAACAGGGGGTCTATTACTGAACAATAAATTAATACACGACATTCTAAACCGGAGTGCACATGTCAAGTGTTGAAAAAAATCTCCTCGTACACGTGGTAGGGCTATAAAAGTGTCCACAGAGGTTTATGGGTGTACGCGGTAGGCCGAATCTGACTTCGTCGGATTTATGTACGCTGCTCGGTGCATACATCTTTATGAGCAAATTAGCAGTCATTGTGTATCCGATTTATTTGTCGTATGCGAAACGAATGACAAATGTGTGAATTTTGTCGCAATTCTGTGCATTTCTGATTTTTCACGCTGCATAATTTCTGTTTGCGCACTGAAAATTCGTTTTTTTTGTATGTAAATTTATGGAATATGTTGTACAGTATGTATCACCGTAAGATAATGAACATCTTTAGCTTATAAACTGACGACTATTGTGAGCTACAAGCTTATGAAATTTAACAACTAATATATTTATCTAAGTATCTTGATATAATAATTATGAAACTTGCTCTCCTTTACTTATAGGTGATACATAAAATATGTAGGTATATAAAATTCATCAAATCACAATTTCTCTACTAAACTATTAAATTAAGCATTGATACAAGATAGACCCACATAGAGATTTATCTATCCTATCCTAATATCATGTGGTCCAGTCTAGTCCAATAAAATGGAGCTTCAATGAGAAACAGTGCTTTTTATTAAGATCACTGTTTTCAGTATCAATCTTTGAGACTATCATATAACTATTCGTATCTGCGTTCAATGTTTATGCTAGTAATGTTCTTATTTCAGTTTTTAGCTACTGCCACATACGCTCTTCTCATACATTTCTTGGTTTATTTAGTTGTAGTAGCGTAGGTTCGAATCCGGTCCGTGGCATGCACCTCCAGTATGTGCATTTTAGGAAATTAAATATCACGTGTCTCAAATAGTGAAGGAAAAACATTGCGAGAAAACCTGCATACATGAGAACTTTCTTAATTCTCTACTTGTGTGAAGTCTGCCAATCCGCATTCGGCCAGCGTGGGCGACTATGGCTTAACCCCTTCGTTCTCAGAGGAGTCTCGAGCTCAGCAGTGAGCCGAATATGGGTTGATAACGATCATATACCTACGCGTATCTGTGTTCAATGTTCATGCTAGTAATTTTCTTATTTCTGTTTATGACCACTGCTACACACGCTTTTCATACGTTTTTTAGTTGATTTTTGCTTTTTGGGTAAAATAACTGCAAGAGAAATGCACTTGCTCTAAGGTAATTTCTTAGCTCACCTTGGAGTCAACTCAGTTACAGGGATCTAAAGGGTTATGACCCTTATTATATATTTGCAGATCGCTCAAAAACGCCCCAAACAAAATGGCACGAACGAATGACGTCATCGATCATAGTGATCCTACTCGTAAGATTTGTATGGGCGTTCAAACAAAATTATTTGTTATTTGTGCGTTTATGTTCATACTTCATGCAAAAATGTCACATTGCATGTAAGGAAGCAAAGAAAAGATCAAAAATAAAATAAATGAATTTTGACTTTTGATAAAGATTTTTATTCACTTTGAAATTTTAGAATCATATTTGTTTTACAAACATTTCGACAACTTTTATTTTTCGTGTATTAATAAATTTTAATTAAATGTTAAAGTTTAGAATCTTATTTATTTTATATATACATTCCGAAAAGCTTTGTTTTTATGTATTAATTAGTTAATATTGACCCTGTTTACCAGAATGTCTCATAAAAATCGATATACATATACAAACCTTGTCATCATTCCCATTACTACAGTCTACAGCTTACTTTGCAATAGTATATTGCTGTAGGCAATATAATTGTGTACCTATTGGAAAAAATATTATGTGAAATCCAATTAAATATGTTTTAATTAAATAAAAAGCAACAACCAAGGCAATTATATACAGTGGAATCCGTATATAATGACATCAAAGGGAATTCACAAACAGTATTTTTATGAAAAAACAAAAAAAACTTCGTTTTAGGTAAATACATACTCAAAAGAGAAACATCGCATTTTAATCGAGTTTAATTATCCTTTTCCTAATGTTCGTATTCGTAAGCGTTAACATTTATTGCACTTTTCTCCGTCTGTATAATGTTATGTAATAAGTAAAAATAATACCTACCTATTGTAGGCTAGATAAGGATAGGGTTGTAGGTACTTTTTTATTGATATGATATGTTATTTTAAGATTTAATATTGGATTAGTGGGAAGCTTGTTAAGATCAACGGACTAGCGTTTCAAGCACGAGTTGCTAGCATTCATTCCTATTCATGAAGATAAAACAACTGTCTACACGTACTAAACCAGATTCATAAGAAGATCTTTATATTTACAAGCAATACCAAGTAAAGGTAAACTAGATAACACTAAAGTGCTAACTGCCAGTATGTAAATAAGAGTCAATATTTTTTTCTGTATTCAGTAATCTAAATTAAATAATTAAATCATATAAATGCAGTTCCAATATTCTGCTATGAAGCTAATCCCCTTGTTCTTGTGACACGCAGACAACATGTGGTTAGTTTATTTCAGTATAGAATTTTTGTCACTCCCGTCCGGTCCACATTAAATGGCCCGAACGATTTCAACGTTTTTTGTTCGTATTATATTTATTTGTTCCCCGTGCTTTAACCTCAATATCCTTTGGTGAAACTTTAAAAATATTGTTTTATTTTCTTTTTAACTATTTGCCTCGTGTGTTCATTCGCTTAGGTCACATAGCTCCTTGAGAGTTAAAATCCCATGTTTTAACTCTCAAGGAGTTTAAAAAAAGACTTTAAAAAAACACACCAACTGTTTTTCCTGTGTTACTAGGTTACAATAGGTAGCTATAGATCAAATTTCAGCTGTTCTGAAGATATAAATAGTATATCTGACTAAGCTGACGTTGTATACTATTTATCTATTGATTGTTTAGATACTGCTTTAAATAATATATAAACAATAATTGAAGAATATAACTTTATCTAGAACTTCGTTATTGTTAATTAATGGATTATTTAAATAAATCCAAACTAGGATAAACAAGATACAGTCTAGCAGAATTATTTTCTTCTTTAAGTTTAATATTTTTGCAAAAGAACACAGACGCCAGTTTGTTTCTGTTAAATATATAATTCATATTCTTAGGCAGAAACATTTTATTAACAAATTATATTGAAGGATAGGTAGGTACTCAGGGAACCTTGTTACGAATTCGCAATTTTGTATTGGGAATAATATTAAACTATGCTATTTATATTTATCTATATAGCATCATGTTTATTTTGTTGGCATAAAAGAAATATATCCAGTGACACAGAAACTCTTATTATTTCAGGATCTAACACAGGCATACTACCTACTACACATTTTGTTAACGTAGATAATAATTAAACAAGTTAAAATTAAACCTAAACAAACTATTATGCAAAAGATTTAAAAGCTTATCTATTATTGTGAAACTAGATCTACTTAGATATAAGCTAGATAGTAAGAAACACAAACCACAGAAATTTTTTCAAAACATGAAAAATGACTTATTACAGTAAAAAAATCATTTAGGTACTTTAAAGTATTTTAATTTTCTTAATAAAAAATAAAATATACTATAACATATCTAAGTACCTAATAAAGTTAAGATTAATGTTTAATCAGATATGTAGGTTATACCCAATGTATGGATACTCGACTCTTCTAAATAAAAAAGTTAATATATTTTTTCATTATGACTACAAATAACTATATATTATAATAATGTACCTACCAAACATAATCATAATTTAAAAGGTGCCAATAAGTCCTTTAAATTTTCGTTAAAAAATAAACAGGTGGTATTTACATAGTAAACTATTATTTTTAATTACAGCAATTAAGTGGACGCCACTCCAATTAAAACACTCATCGACCCGTAAGTCGTAAAATAATGAATGGCCTAATCAATTATAGTATCACACCAGTCAGAGCCAAAAAGCTCTATGACTATTATAAACTTTTAAGCTCTCGAAATGGACATTCAAATCCACCGCATCTCAAAAGATTAACTGCGTCACACGTTAATTCTATTAGAACGGTCTATTACAGGCTATTTATATACGTGTAAGGAATATGTTTTTTGTCGTAAACAATGACTAGTAAGTTAGGTAGTTTAATGCCTACGTACTTTATGAACAACCTTACGAAGAACCTACATAAATAAATGTTGGAAAATGTTTCAAAGAAAAACAACTGAAAGATCTATTTTAAAGATACTAAATTAATTATAAATTATAACCGACATTAAAAGGAAGTGTTAAATGAAACCAAATTATACTTAATTAATTATAATTACTCGTGTTTGTTGTTTAAGTATAATAATAATTAATTTATCTTTCATCAGGTGAATAGACAAACTAATTAAGTATATTTAATTAAATGTATCTTAAATAAGTGTGTAGATAAATATACATAATGTAATAAAAAAATAAAAATAGTATATGTGTAGTTAAAAAAACCAAACGCGCATTTTCGCAAAAAGAAAAATACTCACTCCAATAAGTATCAGAGAAGTCACCAAAACTTTAGCAAAAGCACAACAAAATCACTAACATCCCACAAAACAAAAATAAATTCTTATTGTTCACTTCACACAGGTTGAGAAACTTTTGACAAAATCGTGTTCAAATACGCAAGACGGACGCGAGTGTCGTCGCTCCGAAACTTGGACGAGGTACGTGCTCTCGCGGCGGAAAACCGTTGATGATTTCCCGGCGATCGGGCGTCGAGTGCAGCGCTGCGAGGTGAGGCGAGCGAAGCGGGCGCGGTGGGGCGGGGCGCACCTGGCCTCGCGCCCGCTCCCGCTCCCGCTCCGCCTGTGAGTTGCGTTACAGCGTTTTAGTATCATTTGTGATCTGTCTGCTAGTATAGTTTGGTAGCGGTTTCGATGAGTGTTTTGAGCTTTGCTTTTGGTTAGTTTTTATTATAATGGGCTGATGCGATGCGTCGGTTTCGGTAAGTTGTTTTTAATGTTATTGTTTAAACATTGGCGTTTCTAATGTTTGTAGTATTTACAGGTTTAAGTTTAATAATGGGTACCTCGAGCTGTGCCAAGAGCTTAGTGGGTATGACCACTGCCTTCGATTTAAAGGGCGTAGGTTCAAATCCGGTCCGGGGCAAAAGTTGGAAGTGCACACCTCCAACTTTCCAGTTATATGCTTTTCATGCTTCACATCGTGAGGAAACCTGCATATCTGAGAATTTTCTCAATTCTCGATGTGTGTGAAGTCTGCCAATACGCATTGAGCCCGCGTGGTGGACTATTAGCCTAACCACTCTCATTCTTAGAGGAGACTCGTTCTTAACAGTGAGCCGAATATAAATGAATAGAAGAGCTTTTTGTAACAGAGCTTATCTGGGGAACTAAGTACTGCTATGTTTGTATCTGCCGCTATGTAGCATTGCTTGAATCCACTGAAGGAGGTGTAATTCCAGGCACTTAAGGCTTACCACGTCGATACGCGTCAGGTCGATGAGTACACTATGTGTAAGGTTATATTTATAATAATAATATTTTACTTAGATTGTCTTGCTTAGTACTTACAGGTATACACTGGTCAAAACTCACCATCATTATTATCCTAGAAAACTACGTCTAGCTGGAATGGTTAATAAACCCAATTTTAGATGTACAAACAGGTCACAAGAATCGAAATCATTTCGTTCACGTCTTGGTGAACATAGCCAATAAGTAAAAATTGGATTGGGCATATCTTCACATAGATTGAGTATTATTACCATTGTTAGAAAGCTCCTTATTTATATCCAAAAAGATGCTTTACGCGCCTATATTTAAAATATACTAAAGATGACGATTTTCCGACCAGCAAGTGAGCCATTTTCTTGGTCCCTCATAATTATTTTTGTCAATTCTTAATGCTATTTTTTTAATTTAATGAAATTTGCTTTCACTCTAGACTGATATATTTCATATCTAATTGTAAATAAGAACAGATTTTGTATAATAAACACGTTTTACCTAATCTTACATAAATAGGAAGGTACTTTTACCAGGATGTTGCCTACTATAAACAAATTTTCGTGATCTTTTTTTTTCTGAAATAAAATTCCTCTTGTCTCTCGACTCGACTTCTAAACACCACGGTTTCAAGCCGCCAAGGACTTCCATACTATGTATCAAGGACTACATCCAGGGCTCCCCGTTACCCATCATTGATCCAAGTAGGGGTTGACCAAACTGCACTTTCACGTGTGAGGTCGCCATTCAAGCACCTTGGCACCTTACCGAACAATGTCCACAGGCTCTTTAAACTATGTGCCCCGCCCATTGCCACTTCAACTTTGCAATTAGGTATGCTACGTTGGTGACTGGTTCTTCTGCGGTTCCTCATTTCTGGTACGATAACGCAAATATACTTCGAGCAAAGTTTCATCGCCCACTAAGCTGAGCCTTTTTATGAGGTCCATAGTTAGCGACCAAGTGTCAGATGTAGTAGCAATGGTATACATACTTGCAACCCCCTTTAATAATAACACGTAAGAGTTAATGTTACAACACACTTTTTTAATGCGTAAGTATCTTTCTTGTTATACAACAAGATGGTACAGCAATAAAAATATTTTTATTAGGAACATATTATAAAAATGAACATAGCAATGAGCATAGCTTCCTTGTCATTATGCCAATGGCAAGGAAGCTATGCTCATGCAACAAAGACTGTCTTGCGCTTGTCTCCGCCCTCCTTCGAATCTTATAAAAACATTCATATCCATTTACCAACTGTATCTAATACTACTACCTACTTATAACTTTAAGATAGTTATATGCCCAACATGTCGTTATTATTACCCTTCTGAGTGGCAAGGCTTCTCTTAAAAGCACCAGCATTTGGGTCAACAAACATACGAGTAAATATCACATTTAAAACAGGTCTACTCTATTATTGTTGGTTTTATAAATATCACGTCTCAAGTAAGACAGAAAGAGTAAAATGAAAGCATTACATACATGCGTTTGCATAACAATTTAAAATGGCGAATCCATTAAAAACTGTATTAAAACATCGCACCAGTGTTTAATCTAAGTCGGGACGGGCGGACATGCTCCATGCATCAGTGGCGGGACATGACAGGAGCGAAGCATAAAAATTGCCAACTGCCATACTCACAATAAATAATACAGGCATACGAACAAATTCCTATTTTTAATGCACCCTAAAGACAATATAAAGGATTGCTTATGCACTAGTAGCGAAATGCCCCGGAATCGCATATCTAGATGAAGAAAAAACATTTACGAAATTCAACGCAAAATTCCATTAAATTAAAGTCATTCAAATAAATCTTTATTAGGTGCTTGTATTAGAGAGTAAACTTCTATTTTGAGTGTAATTTAAGTAGGTACATGTCAAGGGGTTCAAATAACCTAGAGGTAGTATAAACGTAAGATGGGAAAAAGATTTCATTTTCAATGTTTTTGGATATTAGTGTATAAAATATCACTATAAGCCACTCCTAAATAAAATAAGGCCATAAATATCTACTTTAAGGTGTTGTTCAAAGGGTTCAAAATACGAAAATGACGAAGCATGAACTTTATCTATAAAATGGGAAAATTCTAAATCAAAGTAATAATGGTGACTAGTTTCCATTTTATTGAAATAAACAAACGATGCCATTCACGTGAAAAAGATCGAAAAAGCTAGACTAATCTAGATCTCTTTCTGCGTCATTAATTGATAAGTTATTTCTATACCTATCATGGGAATTAGACTCGATCATTATCAGGCTATTGGTAATGATCCACTTTAAGCACAGACCATGCCTCTCCATAAAGAGGCATAGGTATTTCAACAAATTCACCAAAGTTAAACTCTTTATTTAATGTCTCTAATGTTCTTTCTTATGTATCTAAGTAAGTATATCCAGTAGTAGACATCCATAACAAACAGAGAGGAATTTCAGTCAATCATTCCCAAGTCTGCTAATGATGCCAACAACCTTGTACAATAATTCACAGAAACTAAAAAGGTAACTTTGTTCTTCAGAAAATGAAGATTTTATGGTAATTATTTCAAAATACTTATTAAATCCAGTCTACAATTTATATGCGAGTTATACATACTCCTTAGTATGACCAAGGGAGTAACCCAGGACATCCGTCTTGTAAATCCACCACGCATGCGCCTGCGCCACGGAGGCCGTCAAAATTTATAAAGATAGGACGTATACTAAATCACTAACAAGTGAATTACCACAAAAAGGCTAAATCTAACGCTATAAGATGATTCACAATAGATAAATGTTCTAAGTAAAGAAATTTTGACTTGGACTTTGATTGTAACCGATATATTTTATGCATGTATATACCTACACATATTGTATGACACACATTCAATATTTCAAACACGTTTCGCGGTGCCACTCCGAGCATCTAATGACAAACGCTCATCTCATACAGTTGAAAATGATCATAATTACGTGTTAATTACCATTCTACACTACTGACTGATGATTTAAATTAATAATAAGCTTCTGAGTTATTAGCGCTTCAAGACCCGTACGCTTGATAAGGGAAAAGCTACACTAAAATTTACGTTTTATTTTTGGAACGAATTTCAATAAGAAAACAGCGGGGTTCGGTGACTTCATAAGTTGTTTTGGTTATAAAATATTTAATTTATTATAAGCACTATTTTATTTTCCAGCTAGCTTATATAATACATATTTAATAGATATTATAAAAAAGGCAAAAGGTTTTATAGAAAAGTTGATATTTTTTTACAAAAACAGATTTTTTTCTTCCTTAGAAAATCTCATTTGAAATCTGTATGTATGTACGTGACAAATTCTTATTTACTAGAAATAGTACCTTGTCTATCCCAAATACACTTAATTATAGGTATGTTATATCTAGTCAATTATTATTATTATTATATTTTATTTATTATTATTATATTATCTTGAGTGTGGATTAAGTTATAAAATAACTTAAAAGAAATAAAATAAAACTTAAAGTGAATTTAATGAATTGAAAATGAATTTTATTTTACCATACTTTTTTTGGTATAATCAATAAAAAATAAAAGAGACGTGCACAACATGTGGTCTTATCGGTTATAAGCGATCTCTACCAGGCAATCTATAATTATGAGTACCTAACAGGGGATCTAAAATCGAACCTAAAATTTTAATTTAACACTAGTTGGAGTGTCACCTATTTCCAAACTTCGAATCAAGTTTGAGTTCTATTATTTAATACTACCTACCTGTTAAGGTTTTTAAATAATATGTATTGTTTGTACATAATAATGTTATTATTTTTTTCCCCAGCTTTAGATAGCTACAACTTTAGTTTTTCATTATGAATTTATCATGATTTAATTCAGGGTTTTATACCTGTGGACTTGAAACTGGTTTATCTATAAAAGCTGCGTCGAAGAAAGGTAGCAGTAGCGAAGTATAGAATTTTGACGAAAGCAAACCATCCCGAAGAAAAGGAAATTCAATACCGCTTCATGCAAACTCCGATTTCTCATACATCCTTTCATAACAATAATGAATATTTATGTATGGGTTTTTAAAAGGTAACCCGTTGGTAATCGGTTTATATGGGCTCTTAGCCGCTGGTAGGTAGGTACCTATTTATTTATCACTTATCAAGTTTGTTTAAAACCGGATGTATAGACTAACTGTTAATAAGAAGCCTTCATATTTCTAACATTCCCTAAGCAACAGTCGAAGAATTTACTAACCCCTATAAGAATTTATCGTAAATGCATATCTAATACATGATCAAATGAAAAATGCTGTATAAATAACTGTCCCAAGCAAGAAAACATAAAGTATCTCTCACCTCAGCCCCTAGACACCTCAGTCCCCTGGGAATGATATTTATTACAACTTAATAAACCTCATGACAAACACGCACATGTTTCTACACATAACTCAAACGGCGACTCGGCTTGAAAGTCGAAATTTATGACCTAGGGTCGAAAACACCTCCTTTTCCAATACAGCATATTAGAAAGGGACGTTGCATGTTGATTTTAGAATCGTTTATTGGTATTTAATTATGATAGTTATGTGTTTTTTTTCTTATAGGCCGGTTTTTGTCGTATAGGAGTCGAGATGTGCGTTCTAATGGGTTGTTTTTTCAAACTGGAGATTTGTAATTATTGGATTAATAGTTTATGTTGGAAAGCCTTCTTTATGTTTATGTTTTCTAGTGAGATCGACTAAGATAGTTGGGAAACGTACTTGTTACCAATTTGTTTAAATAAATTGAATTTCAGAATTGATTTTTTTTTTGGATTTTTTACTTTTTACATAATAGCTCCCAACTAAAATAACTGTGTATGTTACGATAATAAATGAAATGGCGGGGTAAATTCTTTATTATAAATAAGTACGAATCTTTTGTAATTTAAAAAAAAATTGAAGTGTTATTACATTCTCTTACCTACCTAAAAAATAAATTCTAGATAATTCTGAAAGTAAAAAGAAAAAAGAATTACCTATAAAAATCTAATTTGACTTGCCTGGTGATTGGGGTAAATTTTTGGGCACTCTACCGAAATAAGCTAACAAAAATATTACGAATATTTTTGGTACCTTGCCTATAAATAAATTCCATGAACAACACATGGATAAATAGGTAAGGTATCTATCTATGTATTTAAATTTTAACCAGTTCTGCTTTTACTATAAAGAATAATATTATCCATATCCACTATAGAAAAAAGGTAGGTACATAGGTAAATATTTATATTGGTATTTTTTAAGTCTAATTATTATCTTGCCTACACCTACCTACTTGAGTATTTTTTCACACATAGGTATTTTATGAATTAGGTCAATACATACTAGCACATAATTACTTGAATCAACACTTAATTTGCAATTGAATAAAAATTTGCATGCGATTGTGGTGGAAAATATTGCTTCTGTTCTTGTCGCACAGTGTGATACGTGGTATGAGTGAGTAGGACGGACGGTGCACTGTCATTGCGCTGCAACGAAAGCATGCGTATTGCAGCGGCGGTAGAGGCGGCCCTTCGCGTGACGCGCCGCCTTGCTATTGGACGGACGTAGCGGGGCGAGGGGGGTGCGAAAATTTGAAGTTTGCGACTTTAATAGCGGAAAACTTTTAGAATAATAACAATTTTCGACATAAATTATTTTTTAATAGAAGGTACGTGATGTGATTACTTAATAGGTAATAAATGGTAAAATGGCAAATGTGCGTTTTGTGAGGAGGTTCCTCACTCATGTCTGACCATCGGTTGTTTGGCTGAGCTGATTATTTTACTACTTTTAAATGTACCTATGTAAATTGTGTTTTTAAGGACATTGCATAACAAAATGTTAAAGGCTTTTGCTACCTAAATAAATAAACAAAAACTACACCTTATTGGACTCTAGATTGAGGGTCTGGTCTGGACTTTTAAAACCCAAACCTTCCAAAGCGACCTTAATCCAAACTCCACATTTGCCTAAATAGGTACTGTAATACTTACTGGAGAAGCTTGGGACACTTAGGACTTCTGCCATAAACATGATGCTGCGCCTAGAATACTTGTTCATGTCTTGAGAGAACTCCTCAACAGTTTGAAGAACCTAAACTTCTTATCATATATCTCATAACATTTTAGGATAGGAGAACTGAGTGTCGAGACTTGTCAGGACTTTGAAAGTTTTGTTTTTGATGGCATCTTATTTCTTTTTGTAGAAGATAGTCTTACTTCTTTACTTTTCTTTCTAAAAATACTCGTTTTTAAAAATATATCTGAGTCTATTATCCACATGAACGCCCACTTCGCGGGATGTTCATACGGTCCTCACAGGTTTGATTAGGTAATTTGGCTTAGCAATGAATATAATAATAATCGATTACCTGTATACCTAAATACTAGGCTATTCCAGTAGGATCCTAACAAATTCAGCTGAGCAGGGAATGTAAGTGTTAAGGTGCGTTGTCAAGAGTCCCTTTAAAACCCAATCCTGGATCACAAGTCCCGAGATTTTGAGTGTACCTACTTAGTTTTCTCTGTCAAACTGTACTGTACTGTACTTCGGATGTCGGATACATCCGAATTTATAGTCTTAAGTTTTTCGCTTGTTTTTGCTTGTGATTCGTCCCATCTCATAGTTCGAGGACTGATTAGGAAGCCCGATTAATGTTAAGTGGAAACCCATCCACAGGGGCGTGCACTAGATTTTTAATTAACTAGAGTAGTCACTGTATGAAGGTACTCAGTACCTAAGTGCGTCCAAATTTTTTTTAGGTTCTGTAATCTGTCCACAGACTATAAGCGGATTAGTGATAGGACAAATGGCGTTGGCAGAACCTTGGACCACTGTCCTGAAGTCTTCATTGAGTCGAGCAAGTCGGCCCGTTTTAACTTTTTGACTTTATCAGCAGGCAATAGCCCACAAGCCAGTGGGTTTGGATGTTTCAACAAACGTTCCCGATGTTGCATTTTGTGCTTCTTTATCTCTTCCTGAATTGTTGGTATTTTCAAGTATTGGTGTTAAAATACACCAATTGTTGCGTGGAAACCGCATTAGCTATTTATTGTTCTCAATATTCTATTCTGGGCTCTTTGGACTAGTACAATTTAGAAAATTTCTTTTTCAATACAGTACAGGCTTATAATGAATCCTCAGGGTTAGGTAAATTTGCATGTGTGTGCGTGCATTTTTCTATCTGGGTACCTATATGAACTACTAGTGGACGCCCGCGACTTCATTCGTCCTTAGACCTCTGCCTGCCTGCTAAATGCTCGCCTTACCAAATTTCAGTTTGTGATATAAAAAATTAAGTACTTTATTTCAAACTTGCGAGAGCCTTTAGACCTCTTTAATCCGACCATTCCACAAAATTGGTTTGTAACGGACTTTTACGAACTATAAACCACCTCTCTGCTAAATTTCATATAGACTTGCGATAGTCTTTAAACCTCTTTAATCCGGCCCTATTGCAATATCCTTAACGGATACTAGGTAACTATAGACTACTCTGCCAAAATTTTTCTTGACTTTTCGCATTTATACATATACCTATTAGGTACCTAAATTAAGATTAAGATTGATACTTACGTCACTAATCACACATACCTACGAATTTCGGCATCAAGCTTCATAAAGGTGGGTACAGATTGGTGCAATGCAACATGTAATTGTAATGCAACATGCAATGCAAGAATTTGACGTCCACATTGCTGCAATGTATCACGAATGCTTGGGGTTTGGACGCCACGCGAGCACGAACTGCGCCTGGGTCGCGCACGCTCCGAGCGTTACAACTCGTGCGCGGTTCGATCCGAGATTTGTCGGTTTTTGATACGAACACAAAGGGGCGCGCAGTGTGCGCAGGACTGAGCCGACTGATTCGTATAATCAATGCGCGTACCGCGCGCGCCACAAGGCAAGGCAGCAGGGAACATGCAATGTAAGGCAGAATATTACATAACATGTTGCATTGCACCAATCTGTACCCACCTTTATAATACGAGTATGTCTGCAATTTTACCTTAATTACTCTTTTTCTTCAATACACATACATAGAAAATCTTCAGACCGCAGTGGTGTGCGCGGTGGATTTACAAGACGGAGGTCCTGGGGTCGATCCATGGCTGGCTGGAGGCTTCGGCCGTGGTCAGTTACCACCCTACCGAAAAAGTCGTACAGCCAAGTGATTTAGCATTTCGATACGCTGTCGTGTCGAAACCGATAGGGATGTGGATTTTCAATCTTGCATCTTGATAGATGATTGCATCATCACTTAGTTACCCTCACATAAAATTGTGCTCAAGGGCTAATTTGTACAGAATAAATAAAAATACCGAAACTTAGAGCAAATCTTGGCAATAAGTACCTAGGTACTAAATTATCGATAAAGACGTGTGATTGAACGATCGCAACCATAACCTACAGTTCCATGGTCATGATTGCGATCATATAATCTCTCACTCAGTCTACTAACCCCATTAGTCCCACCACGCATCTAAGCCTTATCTCACAGGAGACATTCTTAGCACAGCTTGTGCGCTTAGCTTTAACTCTTGATGACACAAATAAGGTTACAACTCATCTCAACTTGAAACGGATCGTCTCCACTTACCGGGACAATCCGACCCGTCAAGTATTCTTCTATGAAACTCCGTACTTACTGCAACTCACACTAACCGGGATCGTATCGTAACCGCTTCGTTTCCAGACAAGTTCACTATAATAAGGCGAAACGGTGCCGATTCCTTACCGACTTGTGCTATTATGACCCTAAAAAGCTTACAGGATAATGCAATGCTCTTTTTCTTGTTTCGTAAATTAGTTCACACCACCATCAACCCATATTCGGCTCACTCGAGTCTCCTCTCAGAATGAGGCCACGCTGGCTCTATCTGGCCGTGATCGTCAAGTGGTGGTAGACCCTACGTTGTAAATTAGTTATTAATAGATATATTCTACCAACATATGAATACCTACCACAGATTTACTTACTTAATTCTGTCCGTTTATCGCCACTGGAGCCCATGGAGCCACCTCCGCTGTTTAGAGTTGCTAGTGGCGCCATTACACTAGGTGAATCACTTTTTAAAGCAGAGACGCTCGGAAAACTCGCTGAATTCATTCCGTTGTACAGATGGCGCTGATTCTAAGTTACTTAGATTGTACCTTTATTCAGAATTTTATCTATTGTAAGTATACATTATTTTAAGCCGTGAAAGCCTAAAGGATATGACCTCTGCCCCCGATTCCGGAGGGTGTGGGTTCAAATCCGGTCTGAGGCATGCACCTCCAACTTTTCAGTTGTGTGCATTTTAAGAAATTAAATATCACGTGTCTTAATCGGTGAAGGAAAACATCGTGAGGAAACCTGCATACCAGAGAATTTCCTTAATTCTCTGTATGTGTGAAGTCTGTCAATCCGCATTGGGCCAGCGTGGTGGACTATTGGCCTAACCCCTCTTGTTTTGAGAAGAGACTTGAGCTCAGCCGTAAGCCGAATATGGATTGATAATGATGATACATTATTTTAACTTAGTTGGTACCTATCAAAAACAGTTATAATATTATAGAAAGATATAAAATATCAAGCGGTGAAACATCACAATTACAAACAAACATTTATTATCTATATATTTTTTGGAGGTATTTCCCTAATGGATACTTAGATACATTTTTAAAGTCTACGCTTGTAGCGAATAAGTCTTCACATAAAGCGAGAACTTTTATGAACAGTTACCTAACTATTCACACAACACCTGTTCATATCACCTAGTTTTAAAGAAAACTTTACAAGTTTTAAAGCTCTGCACATTTCAAGATCTAAAGGCTTTACCTATATCAGCAGTACAATACAAAGACTGTTTTGACGTTTAAACTTAGCTTCTTTCTTCTTAGAATAAGCGTTTTGCAACTAGTACACACTTTGTCTTTATAATTGATTGCACTAAAATCATCATCATCATTAACAACCCATATGCAGCTCACTGTTAAGCACGAGTCTCCTTTTAGAATGAGAGGGGTTAGGTTAATGGTCCACCTCGGTGGCCTAATGTGGATTGGCAGACTTCACACCTGTAGAGAACTAAGAAAATTCTCAGGTAAGTGTACAGTGTGTCACGATGTTACCTTTGCTGTTTAAGACACATGATAGGTACTTAATTTCTCGACAGGATTTCAACCTACGCCTACGAAGGCAGAGGTCTTATCCACTAGGCTATCACGGTTCTAAATGGGATTGAAAGTATTTTTCAAATCGAACTTGTATTTCCTGAGATTAGCGCGTTCAATCAAACTTCCGCTTTATAATATTAGTATTAGATTATTTTCTTTGATAAATAATGATCCATTACTTACATATTTTTCAAATGTAACATTAGGTCTATTAATCGTACCTATGTCATAATACGTATAAACATTTAAAACGGTCTTCTTATAGAGTCGCAGCTATATCATGTCAATAACAACTGGTGGCTCGGTTCCGTTAAATTAAATTTCACCGGTTTCCTAATTCCAAACAATGTCGCATCAAAAATACTAGTCGCCTGTATCATTAGTCAACCTGTCGCCCCTTGTCAAACTGAACTTGCCCTTTCGACACCCGTCTAATACTGAAAATACCTAGACAACATGTTGGGTATGTTAATAAAATTGTACCGAACATTACGTATGGCACTTTTTTCTTCCTCGCAGGATAATATCCTTGGGTGTTTTGTTAATCTTAAGTAATTTAATAGGCATAGATGCGTCAGGGAAATTAATACCAACCTTGGAACTTAAAATATTTTGGTATGTGGGAATAAAAATGGTTTCTTTCTTTATTTTTACTTTTTCGACAATTTAGCAATTAAGCAGCAAAACAGTAGGTATGTTATCTATACTTAGTATTTTAATAAAATTAAAATTAGGTAATAGTAAGTATTTTAATACAATTAAATGTAGGTAGGTAAGTAAGTAACAAGACAATAAACTTATTTTAGATTTAATAAATACATGATTTTTTTTACTGTTAAAAGATGTACCTACTCGTGAAGCTCGCGATCTGTAACAAATTGAAATTTATTATTAAGATTAGGTATATTAAACTTTAGTAGGTATCTATACATAAGTATATTATGTAAATAAATTAAGTAGATAAATAAAAATGAATCGCCAAAAATTTTGAAAAATACAAAACACGATATCAGCTCGACAACTTCGGCTAACTTTTTTTTCCATATTTTCACCGGTAGATAGATTGCTTTGACAACTTTCTTTACAACAACAACTTCCCTTAGACAATTTCTTCACAAAGAACCCTACCTACTTTTATACTTATCGATGTTTCAAAATCGCAAGATTCAATCGCTCTACATTCTTATTCCAAATATCCCACTAGGTTAGTAATATAGGAGGGAGTTAAAACATAAATAATTATAGAAAGAGCGGGTAAGCGAGGCTGCGGTGCGTCGCTCAAACAATGCTAACTTACATTTAGCTGTCAGTCAAAAACAATTTGGAATTTGGTGCGCGCGGAGGGTCGGGACTAAAGACATGGAATGTAGAGAGTTGTCATACACCAACAACTTGTAATTTTTTTAGAACTGCTGGTAAATATTTGTAATGAGTAGTATATCTCTTTGTAATACACCTTGTCAAGTGATATTACCTTGTTCATTTCTGCTGCCTGCTATATTTTCGTCGGAATTATATAAATGCTGATGATATTACAAGCACACCAGTAATTATAAGTTAGGTTGACGAGCACAGGGCAGTGTACTACTGTATCATGTATTTGTCAGTTATACGCGTAGCTTTCCCAATTACTATCGTTAGCATCGCATACCAAAAACATTATTATAGTTCAATACTTATTCTGACAACTATAATTTAACTACAGTAACAACAAAATTATAAAATAATTTCAATACTGTAAAAATAAGTATAAAAAAGGTGCGTAAAAAAGTACTTAAACTCATACGTCGTGACTGAAATTGGTGTTAATTTTAAGAAAAAAAAAACGTCATCAATAGCTATCTTCTAAAGAAAAGGGTTTGAGGTAATTTTATTCATTGATAGGTAGTCAATCCAGTATTTTATGTTACCTATATGTGATTAATCTTATAGATATAATAATAATCAACTGTCAAAAGGCAGTTGATTATTTCATAACTCGTTCTAAATATACATAGCTAATTTAAAAGTTAAAAATCAAACGATATATCAAAAATATTTGTACATTTTAATCAATGAAATGTTGAAAATTTTTATTTAAATAACATTTTTACTCTATTATTAAGAATATTGATTAGAAGCGGAATTCCGTAGGGTTACAGCAGCTCTATATAGTTCCCCGTAGATCGACCGCGTTTCAGCAGCGGCCCGGGCGCTGTTCCATTCATCATTTCCTCCATCCATTCGCCGGGTTAAACACATAAGTGACATTGACGCTTCCAGCGCCACCACAACTTGAGCCCCACCTCGACTTCGTTCACACAAAATCATAAACCGAAATCACATGTTCCAAATAAATCCACAGCTCTCATTAAACTGGCCATCTTGGGACCTGCTTGGGCTACCTACGTCGAGTTAGGTTATAGCCAGGTAAATGACGTTACGTTTTGATTTGTACTGTGACTGACAGGTTCAGTAATGATCTAGATTCGATAGTAACTTGGTCTGAAACATAAATACGAGTAATAGGATGAGAGATGTATTTAAATAGATGAGTTTTAAAACTATTTTTGTAATTCCATTCCATACGAACTGTTTTATATTGATTTTTATGGATTCTTTAAATAACAGATATTTAGTTTTAGGTAGGCAAAGGAGATTTTTCATGAACCTTTTTTAGCTCAGAATCAAAAAAGAAGGATATGACATAGTTTGCTCATTGTAGGTCAATTTGACCTGATTTTTTTTTTTTTTAGAAATGTGATTTTAAGAAGAACCATAGATCACAGGTAGACGTTTTACTGGCATAGATTATTTTACCGGTGACTGAGAGAAGTAAAAAAAATGTCATTCCTAAGTTTGAGGTTTATCCCTCTAGTGACACCAAGTAACATCGTGACGTCTTAAAATGGACGACAGCGTATTTGACGTTTGGAAAAATTAAAAAAATACATAACTTTTAAATCAAGTTTTTTAGAAACTTAACATAAATTAATTATCTATAAACTTTGGAACCTTATTTCAAATAGGTACGTACTATATGAAATTAATATTGTTTATAATAAAGGAGATGGTCCATTTCAGGTCCACTCTTGTACCCCGTATCATTAAAATTTAAAAAATACCAGGATCTTATTAAAATTTACTAAAGTGAATAAATGAAACTAAATAAAAAGAAATAAATAAAATTAAAACCCAAGTTTTTGAGATATACCAAGATGGCGCCCCTAAAGCAACTATATTAAGACAATTGACAGCAAACGTCATATCGATTACTGCATTGAAAACGTCATCAATCCGCCATTCTTACCCTTATTACTTGCATTTCTTGGGAAATATTGAATGTTATTTCGAATGAATTAAAGTAAATTCGTAGATTTGTATAATCAAAAATAGTTAAAAAAAATATTTTCTTTTATTTCCGCTAGGGTACCTACAATGACTGGACCTGGGTTCCATACAATTTTGGACCATCTCCTTTGATATGAGTCAAGTACCCTATTAAACCTAATTAATTTATATTGATATTATTTAAAAGAGACATTAAAAATGTCTACGAATATTTAATTACCCACGTTATCCAATCCCGGTTCATTATCGAGCAGGCTATCTGCTTTCGAACGAGCAGTGGAGCGTTCCTGATAAATGATCGACGCACAATGCGTCCTGCAGATTCTTTTGTCGGACCCTTTTTGTATGGACACTGATGTTTCTGTGACGTCACGTACCTACCTACATAGAGACTAACAAAGAAATCTGGAAAATCCAAAAGTGCACGGTTCCTTAGAACTACAACATATAATTTCGTATCTATTGACCAACATTGGCGTGCACAAGGTTTCTGACTAAAGTGCAATATAGATTCTCAATGAATTCCTAGGGGTAGGCAGTTCATTTTTGCGTCTATGGAGTGCTCGCACTACCTCGTTGGTGCAGTAGTTAGAATATGTGGTTTCTCCCTCTCTTTATAATGTACTAGATGACGCCGCGCGGTTTCACCCGCGTGGTTCCTGTTCCCGTAGGAATACGGAGATTATGGCCCATAGCCTTTCTCAATAGGTTGGCTATTTAACACTGAAAGAATTTTTTAAATTGGATCAGTTGTTCCCGAGATTAGCGCGTTGAAGCAAACAAACTAAAAAACTCTTCAGCTTTATAATATTAGTATAGATATTATAGAGTATACTTTTTTTTTATTTTACTACAATACTTATAGGCACGTAAATAACATAACTACATAATATATTACATATGACATAATTAGTAGATAAAAAATATAAAATAAACATCGCGAGGCGAAATTTATTTCATTATCCATTAAACTTAATCAACAAGGTACTTTCAATTAATTTATTAAAATTA
Source organism: Bicyclus anynana (assembly GCF_947172395.1). NCBI lineage: Eukaryota > Metazoa > Arthropoda > Insecta > Lepidoptera > Nymphalidae > Bicyclus > Bicyclus anynana. Next base: position 5,331,992 of record NC_069092.1, read on the forward strand.
CCGTCTAGCACTTTTAAGTTAAATACCTCGTTACTTATCGTAATTATGACGGAATTTATTGCTACTGATAGTGAAGTGCTTTGAATGTTTAAGATCAAAGAACTATTAATAAACATCTGTTCTTCCTTATACGGATAAACTAATAAGGAACTGTTTTTATTATTATTTAATAGTTATGAGTAATTATTTATTTATCTTACTATTAAATACGAACACTAATAGCACAGTAGATTAATAGGTAGATAGATCATCTATCTCGATCTATTACACGATAATTAAACATGTCATGATCTTAAACGCCTATTGTTAAATGGCGATGAACTAAAAAAGGAAAACCTGACTGAGTTTGTTGTGGACTCTTCTCGGACCAAGGCACGTTTGGAACCCTCTTAAATTTAATTTTAAGTTTTCAACTAATTATTATCACCATTATCTTATAATATTAATACTGCTTAATTTACAAGCACTTTCGAAAGGTCATGTACCTTTCGAAAGTGCTTGTAAATTAAGCCTAATTGAAATAAATTAATATTGACTATTGACTAACCAGCTTTGTTGTTTAATTCGAGCAGACAGATACTTAAACAGAGATAGAAAGACTATAGGCCTCATAAAAAGGCTCACAGTATCTCAGCAGACGATGCGACGAGTGAGCTATGCTTGGAGTTTCTCTGCGTGATCGAATCAGGAATGAGAAGATCCGTAGACGAACCAAAGTCATTGACATAGTTTTAAGAGCCGATGGACGTTGGGGTCCCAAAGTGCTGAAATGGAGACCCCGCACTGGAAAGCTCAGTATTGGTCGACCCTTCACCCTACACTAGGTGGACCGAAGACATCCAGCAGAAATTGTATGGAGCCCAGGAGCAGTCATTGTATCTTGGCGGAAATGAAAGAAAATATTTTTCTAGCTATTTTTGATTATACCTACAAATCTACGAGCATACTTTAATTCTTTCGAAATAATATTAATTCTCTCCCAAGAAATGCAACACTAATATGGGTAATAATGGCGGATTGATGACGTTTTCAATGCAGTAGTCGACGTTTGCTGTCAATTGTCATGTCATAGTTGCTTTAAGGGCGCCATCTTGATAAAACTTAAAAACTTGGGATTTAATTTTATTTATTTCTTTTTACTTAGTAAGATTTATTCACTTATTTAGATTTTAAAATCCTTGTATTTTTTAAATTTTAATGATATGGGGTATAAGAGTGGACCTGAAATTAATAAAAGGAGATTTAGCTTGATCGGAAATAGAACATTTTCCTTTATATATCTATTAACATGCACGGTCTTATGTTGAATATTAGATAATGTACGTACTATTCAGATTCAAAGCATTAAACCAAGGTACCTACAGCGTATTCAAATAACCATTAGAAGGTTTCTTTTGATCAAGTTCCAACGGCACCTCGTTCGACGTTAGGATTAATTAGAGCTGCCATTCAAACTGACTATTCACCGGATAGCTTATTATGAATAAAGCAAGAATTTTAAATCCTTAATCTATATTACATTACAGGGCAACGCTCTGATTTCTTTTCATTTTTTACTGGCCACTGGCCTCCTCACGGGTAGATAACAGAATATGCTATGTAGATATAAACGGTAGCATTTTTAATCAGTTTAATAAGGTATAGGTCGTCATCAACCCATATTTGGCTCACTGCTGAGCTCGAGTCTCCTCTCAGAATGAGAGGGGTTAGGCCAATAGTCCACCACGCTGGCCCAATGCGGATTGGCAGACTTCACACACGCATAGAATTAAGATAATTCTCTGGTATGCAGGTTTCCTCAAGATGTTTTCCTTCACCGTTTGAGACACGTGATATTTAATTTCTTAAAATGCACACAACTGAAAAGTTGGAGGTGCAACCCCGGACCGGATTCGAACCCAAACCTTCCGAAATCGGAGGCAGAGGTCATATCCACTGGGATATCACGGCTATATAAGGTATAGGTACTATATCTTAATATTATAAATGCGAAGGGTCATTCATTCATCACAAAATCTCGAAAACCGATTGACGTACAAAGATGAAATTTGGCAGGGAGGTAGTTTTTAGATAGTAGACGTCCGCTAAGAACGGATTTAGCGACAGGGCCGGATTGAGGAGATCTAAATATTATATTTAACATTTTACGCATCCACAGTAAGAGCAAAAAGACATGTCATGCTATTTTAAGTCTCATCATGACAATATTAATTAATAGCCTATTTAAATGGCAAGGCAGAAACCTCCTCCTGTAGGAGATGATGATGATGAAGATGATGATCGTTATTAGATGTTAATTATACTGACCAGACCGATGGCTTAGCGTAGGTACACCACCAACTTGCTAACACCGAGCTCCTTATAACAATTTCTTAGTAAATCGGAACATTTGCATCGCGGCACGATCCAAACTGATGGAACGTGCGATGCAAGAACCAGTTCATGACTAAGGGCCCCGTATGGGTTCGAAACTAGTCGGGCATACTCCAACCTAATATCACGTGAGTTTTAGCCGTGTTTCATTATCAATTAACGTGAATATCACTCACGACGGTTTAAATTCTATCGTTTGAATCGAAACATCCTACATCCAAAGTCTGGCCAAGATTAAAACCCAGGATAGTCGTCTAACGTGGCAGTTATAATACATAATATCATGTTTAAATTTATAATAAAGGTAAATAATGTAATTAAATTATACTAAAAGTTATTTCAAAATTATATAGGTAAATATTGTCTTATACCAGAAATTACGAAGGTCTACGTAAAAACGCATTTTACAACAAAATTAATTTTTATTTTTATATTTTTAACAAAATCTTAGCTGCGATTAAATGATTTGAGCAATTGTTTAATCCGCAAATATAACGCTAATTAAGGAAACGCGATTATGGAGCTTTTACTGTATAATTTCCATTTACATACTATATCCCCAGTAGCTTCGCGGCAACCTTTCGAAAAACACCTTGAAAGATCGATATTCAAGCTAAAGGTCTGGTGACTGGAGATATGCTTCCTTATGACATCCCGTATAAAATATTAATAATATAGGTACGTTGTATAGATACTTGGAGAATGGAAGCTCTGGACCCTTGAAACCTGCGTCCTCCAAAGCGACTTGGTCAAAACTCCAAAGTTGACCTCCGTACTAAACTATTTTGGGAACATGGCCTGCCAACTTTTAGCCGAGGAATGTCTGGCTAACACAGACTGTTATTCTGACTGTTTTGTTAGTAAATGATATAGACTTAAACGCTTTGAAGAACGTAGTACCTGTATGACTACAATTTTAATTTATAAATAAACAATTTAAGTAAAACTTTTCACATACCTGGGTTATCAGTCTACATACCTTCGAGTACTTTTATATTGTTGCTATTTTTACATGCCCCAAAACTTGTATGAAGTAATTTAACACTTTCTATATAATATTTTAGTTTTAATAGACTTTAAATAAACGTTTCAATAAAAATAAACAAAATTCAGTATAAACACAAGCAGCCATCTTGATTGAATGGTTGTAACGCATGCGCTTTACGCGTCAACGTACAAAATAGGGGATGACAGTATTGCGTCTTTTTCTAACTAAACAAAAATTATGATTGCATCTCTTTCTATCACGCTATTGTCAAAACGCATAAGGGTCGAACTTAAAGCTTTTGTTAACCTAGGTATAGCGTGAAGTTAGCTGCGGCTGTGTTTATTGAAACTTTATCCAGGTCGCCGAAAAAGTTTTATTCGTGAGACTTCAGATTTTTCTTTATATAAGAAAATGTAAGACATAACCTAAGCATTGTATAAATAAAGTTAATAGTACTTACCTGTACAAGCATAGCAATAGAATTTCAGTCATCAAGACATATTTAAAGCAATAACGTCAAAAATTTCGTCAAGTTATGAGAGCTTTTAAAATTAACTAATTATAATTTATAATTAAAATTTACTAATAAACTTATAATTAAAATTAACTAATAAACTTGTTTTTTTTCGTTACACTGTAACGGAGAAGGAAAAACGTCGTGAGGAATCCTACATACCTGAGATTATTTTTATTCTACGTGTGCCAATCCGCAATGGGCCAGCGTTGTGGACTAAGGCCAAACCCCTCTCATTCTGAGGAAAGACTCGTGCTCAATAGTGAGCCTATATACTACCTACACTACTACTAAATACTGAACTCTATCATGTTCATGTATCAGGAGCTGTGGCGTGCATAAGGTTGTCGACCAGGGTATGCGCTAGTAATAAAATTAAGCAAACTGGAAAAATCTGTATTTAATATGCACTAAGAAGACAACTCTTAGGGTACTTTAATGCATGTATGCACTCCACTGACCAGGAGAGATGACAATCAAACGCAAAATTTACGTTGCATAGCAAAAGTTAAATACCTCTGTATTTCCGAATTCAGGTAGCCAAACCTTTAACAAGATTACTAAGCAAATTCGGTGTTAAACACCTAAATCCAATAACCAGTCAAAATATGTCAAAACTCCCTTCAACATTGACGCTAACAATAAATCCCCTGAGGCCGATACACTAAGTGTTGACTCACTGTATTTAAGTTTTAAGCCCTTTTTAACTAAGCAAGAAAGGGTTGCGATCGTGCAAATAATGTCATTGTTATCTGTAAACAATATCGATGGCATTTTTAGTGCTTTGTGCTTGCCGCGGTGAAAAGAGATAGGTTAGTTGGGTAAACATCGTAGGTAGGTTATAGGTACTAAACCTATAGTCAATTTATTTCAGGACGTTCGTTTTGATTTATATGTACTCCTCTTATAATAAATCGATGGTACTAGTGGTAAGATGGCAGTAGGTTAAATAATTTATTTGAAAATGTTTCTAAAGCTTTACACACCAACGCAGTTGACAGATAACTGTTAATGTGTAGCTTTCCGGGACGATGTCGTGCAGGAAACGAAAGGGGTGTGGATTTTCATCCTCCTCCTAACAAGTTAGTCCGCTTCCAACTTCGATTGAATCATCACTTACCATCAGATGAGATCGTAGTCAAGGGCTAACTTGTAAAGAATAAAAAAAACTAAATGTCATAAGATCTTGCTGATAAAATTAGTCGAAAACCTAAAATAAAAGCAATATGGGTGCCAAACGCTCCTTAGTCCGAGAAGAGCCTACAACAAACTCAGGTTTATTTGACATATACGAATAGTTGTGCTGTCGCACTTTTTGGTATCTTTAACCGTTTACGCAGCGCACGCAACGGATGCTCTTAAAAATAAATTTAGTTTCCTAATTTTGCTTGATGCTCCTATTACTTGTTGTGTGTAGCATGTAAGTATAGTGTGTGACTTACATTCACAAATAACATGGCTATTTATTAATATTTTTTTTAAATTCCGTTTAGTAGATCCACAGATTAGTAATACAACCTAACAAACACACAAACTCCCATACGTTATCTCTATGAGATATTAGTATTAGTATCTAAATATTTAAAACTCAAAGGTGACTGCCTGACTTAGTTATCTATCAACGCACAGCAAAACCACTGGACGGATCGGGCTGAAATTTGGCATGCATGTAGATGTTATGACGTAGGCATCCGCTAAGAAAGGATTTTATTCAATTCTACCCCCAAGGGGGTAAAATAGGGGATCATTTGGCTGAAATTTGGAATGAAAATTGATTTTACTCCAGATTAACACATATACTACTTTTCATCCCGGAAAAATCCGTGGTTCCCGCGGGATTTGTGAAAAACTTAATTTCACGCGGACGAAGTCGCGGGCCTTCGCTAGTATAATATAAAAGGTATTGAATAAGAAAATACAAGTTAATCCAAATCTCCCTCTCATTTATTAGCGCCTTTATAATTGACTAGAGAAGTACAAAAATAAATAATCAACCATAATAATCAAGAAATCAAACATAGTTGATAATATTATAAAATCATAGCATGTAGTAATTAGGTTTATTATAAAATCACCTTCACACTAGTTTATTATACATCCGTTCACATGCATAATATTGCAAACACAACGTAGACATCACGACAATCGCAACGCACAATGCTTGTCGCGGCGTCTACACTGCGAAATGTATTTAAAGAACACATACGTTAGGAGAATAAAGAAAAGTTGCCAGACTAAACAGGCTATAAGACAAATTATAAAAGTTCTCTGTCTAATAATATTATTGTCTAACTATAAACTATAGGAACTGGAAGTGTATGTCTATACACTATTATTTACATAATTTACTTTACTATACTTACTAGTATTAAAGCATTATCTACATGTTTTCTAGTAATCTATATATTGTTATGATCAATTTGAAGTATGTTAACAATTTACTTTTATTCTACTTATCTATTAAAACTACAGTACAATACTATTACACATTACAATAAAATCAATGTTTAAAGTATGAGATAAATATTTACTCTTTTTTTAAGATAGATATGTAAGCCATTATTTTACATGTAAATATTACCTTTGATTGTGAGCTTGTTCTAAATATGTATTAGATATTCTATAAAATAATAACAAACTGTAAAGTTTAGATATTTACAAGTTACAGGTCAACAACTAAAACTATACAAGATGTATAGGTAAGTACAGGTTATTATGGTTACCTATACATCTTTAGTTAAATAGTTGCTAAGAATATTTGCCATAATTATCTTTCTTGGTTCCGAACGTCCGAGAATAAAAACGGAACAGGATCACTCGCGTCTCTGTCTGTACGTCTGTCATAGTCAACTATCTTTAGTACGCCCAATATCCCGTTTCCCTCAAAGTAGTCAAAGAGACCTCACTCAGTTTTTAGACTAATTTCAGGGATTGGGTATTGTCGAACTGACTCCTAACATATTAGGAGAAGGTACGACAATTGACCAGCTGGTTAAGTACATTTGTGTGGTCACATTTTTGGCATCATACCACCATATGAAGGCATTACGCAATTTTGGTTTAAATTTCCTGTCAAATGAGCCATATTTGCTAAAGGACCGTTATGCAGATGATAATTAGGGCTTGGATACTCTGCAAATCCAGGCTTAGGCATTTGTTGCTTGAAATCTATAAAATCAGGAATGTTAGATACTTTGGTTGCTGTTAAATCTTCAGTTCCATATGGGTCAGGGGATGTTGAAAGTTTCCCATCCTTTTTTGCTTTCATTCTTCGATTTTGAAACCATATTTTGATTTGCCTCTCAGTTAGTCCAAGTGCATGAGATACCTCTATTCTACGCCGTCTTGATAGATACTTGTTGAAATGGAACTCCTTTTCTAATTCAAGTGTCTGATATCTCGTGTACGTTTGTCGAGTTCTTTTTGATCCTTCCTTTTTGTCTTCACCTGTAACACAAAAAACATAAGGTTAATAAAGAATTTAACATTTTTTAATATGAATTTTATAAAAGAACTTTTAAATAAATTTGTACATACCACCAACGTTTTTCATCCACGGATAAAATCCTTGTACTTCTGGTACAGCGGCCATTTTGTTGTCGGCATAATCCTCATTGTCCCCGACTGCATCGACCCTCGTCATTGCCTGACAGTTCTCAGATGCATCCGATGACTTAGCGCCTTCGCTTGCATTCGGCGCCCCACCCATACTGTGCTGATCCTTAGTTTTCGTGTGTCCATCCAAGCCGCTTTCATATTCGCCATGAAATTGCAATAAATTGCTTTCAGTCTCAACCGCAGTGCCATTAGTTTTTATCCAATCTTCCGTTTCATTAGCACGATACGTCATGCGTTGCATCACTTCTTGTGTGTAGGATTTATCATATTGCAGTCTTTTCATATTTGCTTTAGTTAAGAGAGCTCTTAAATTAGGAGAGTCATCTTCCTCCGGAGATTTGACAGCACTTGAAGCACTTTGAGGGGATCCATAGTTTGTATCTGGTATGCTACATTGGCTAGGTGAATTAATAGATCTCACATCCTCTCCTTTGACATCTGACCCGGATCCGTTTGTTATTGTTTGAATACCTTGTTCATAGCTATAATTATCGTAATGTTGTTGAGTGTAAGCATGCATTTCTCGCCATTTATTTACCATATCCATATTTTTTTGCTCACCGTCTGAGTAGCAAGGATAGTTTGGCCAATTCCCAGGTTCAGTTTTCACAATTTTATTACTAGCACTGGATCCTAGAGATCTGTTATTGTAATATTCACTTGAATAATCACTGTTTTGTGGATAAAAGTTGCTGTGGTAGTTATAAAAGTTTGGATTCACTGGATACTGATAACCGTAAGGCATTTGTCTCGCAGTTTGACTATTAACAGGGGCACTATTGTTCCACATATCACTTGCACGATTTGTAGTGGCTGAAGTCATATTTATAACACTGTTTACACTTTTAACAGACTAGAGAACACTGACATTTGACTGCGTGGGCGACGATGATCCGTCTGCTAGGTTGACTGCGAATCGAATGCAGTAAGTGCCAGAAAGCGACCCTAACAAATGTAATACTTTTATGTGACCTAAAAAAATTTGGGGTACTTTCAACAATAGCGTCGCCATTGTCCCTCTACAAAGTTGTAAAACTGGATTTTGCGTCCTGCTCTAAAGCTACCGCTACCCGTTTGATGTAATGCAACAAAAAGAGACAGAAATATTTCTTATTTTAGGGGAATATTTCGCAAATGCCCTATGAATGTTTACAATGCCAATATTTCCAATATGCTTTAGCTGTGTGCGTGCATGTAGATGCGAGAAAATCATTGATTGAATCTCGATAGTGTGAGTATGAGAGGGTGGAATAGATTGATTTTATTCCATTATTGGTTTAGTGTAAAGCCGCGTATGTGTGTCACTGTGCTGAATTAGCTATTGCATTTTATACAGAGTGATCTTTTTTGATACGCTTGGAGAGCTTTTTTCTACAATTTTAAATAGAATGAATATAATTTAATTAGTTATTAATTAAATGATTATTATTAATGAATAGAATTTAATAATTTCGTTTTATCCGTAAGATCCTAAGCTAACGGCAGGACATCCCCTAAAACTGATCGAGTGTTGGTCGCGATGTGCATGTCATCATGCATGCATTGGATGGTGAGTGGTTAGCTTAAAGCCACTGGACTATTAAGTATTCATACCGACTCATACCACTTGAATCAAACTAAAGTATGCAATATTTCAACATAATTGATATTTAATTTCATCTTATTATAAATAATTGAAATTAAGTAAAATTTAACAGTTTACATGGGTATTTCACGCAATAAACAGAAAAGGACTGAACAAATTTGAATGAAACAATATGATAATACCTGAAATCTAAATCAATAAAATTAAAAGAAATGGTGATAAGTAAAGTCGCAAACTTATAATTAAAACTATGATTCGAAGCACGCCTTGGCCTTGTTTTGGTGTAACAAGAACCCACAACAAACGTAAGCAGGATTTCTTGTTCTATTTTCACCATTTCACAATAGAACCTCTTATTTAAAACTAATTACCTAAGAAATTATAATCATTTACTTATATTATTTATAATATTGTTCTTTGTTCTATAACATATATTTCGGGGAGTGCGCTCAGGAACTGTTTGATTTTGTGCCACCGTCAGGCTTTAGTCCACCACGCTGACTAAATGCGAATTGGCAGACTTCTCACACCCAGAGAATTAAAAAATTCTCAGGTTTTTCAGGTTTCCTTACGATGTTTACCTTCACCATTTGAGACACGTGATTTTTATTTCTTAATATTATGCTCAAAAAAAAAACTTTAAACACACACACTTCGTCTCTCAGTCCTCTTGTATTAACGTTTTACTAACATCCTGTATAGCGTTCGTTGCAGTGCAAGGCACATAACTCATGTTGCAGATGAAACGGGGGCCGCGACAATAGCGCAGCGTGCGGCGCGTGCGTTCGCCGTGCGCCTCGCTCAGACGCGGATTGTGATTCACGCAGTTCCTTGATTGAGATTGTTATTACAAGGTTTTATTTAATTTGCCCTTTTAATCATCATCATTATCAGCCTGAATGCCTCCGTCTTCATCCACCCTTGGACTTCTTGAATACGTTCTTAGCAGACCTCTACTTAGGTACTAAGTATTATAATATAATTCCCTGCCAAATTTTAACTTTAACCCACCTCACTCCAATGCAAGTTCACAGACATAAAGTGATAATGTAAAGCGCAGTGTACAGAGTATGCGCCTCGCTTAGACGAGAATTGTTGTTCATGCAGTTCCATTCCTTGATTGAGATTGTTATTACAACATTTTATTAAATTTGCCCTTTTAGTTGTCATTATTATCAGCCTATTTAGCCAGCCCATTACGAGACCACGCTTCCCATAGGAGAGTTAATTTGGAGCTTAGACCCATCACGCTCCAATATAGGTTCACGGGACCAAAGTTATAGTGGAAAACATAGCGTACAGCGCGTCTGTCTCGCTCAGACGCGGATTGTGAATCTTGCATTTCCTTGATTGAGATTGTTGTTGCTAGCTATTATTTAATTTGCCTTTTTAGTACTATCAACTAAAAAGAATACCTATTAACTATATTTTAACGCCCCACTACAAAACCAGGCCTCCTCCTCTATAACCCTTCTCTCTAAGAGGGGGTTATGGAGCTTTCTTTTTGCTTAAACATATAGCGTCTACCCTATTAGCTTTTATTTTAACGAAATAATAGGTAACTATTTAGTATAGAACTCCATACCTACGTTGAAAGAGCAAGTCACGCCAACTCCGCACTATCGGGGGTCCAATAGTAAGCCGGGGTTCACACTCGTGACATGTGGGTTCTTTGTCGCGCACCTCCCTTACACATCTGTTGGTCGAACGCCCACCAACAATATGTGCATTGTGCACGTAACTTTATAAGTCACATAAATCATTTATGTAACTTTTCTACTGCTTTGATTTGTAACTATTGGGTTTTCTAACTAAACACAGACAATATCAATAATAATTTTATTATTTAAACACTAATATTATAAAGAGGTAAAGTTTGTGGTGTTGTAGGGGGTAATTTTTGGATTTACTGAACCGATTTTAAAAATTAATTTACTAATATTAAACCACGTTATTTGCGAGTATAGGTTGTGTTTTATACCCATATTCTCACGGGAACGAGAACAACGCGGGTGAAAGCGCGTAGCTAGTGAAACTAATGACTGTTATCAGTTTATTTTTATTAAGATATTACAAGATCCTTTTACGCTAACCCAGGCGTCTGTGAATCGGACCAAGGCGCGATTGAAACCCTCACAACTCTAATTTTAAGTTTTCGGTTTTCCTTATCACCATAATAACATACCTGACATTTCCAAAGTGTGAGTAAACTACGCTCATTTGAAATAAATTAAATTCGAACTGGCTAAATACTTTAGTAACTATAAATCATAAATTTTTAAATATAAATTGTCAGGACTTAGGATACAAATTACTAACCAAATGTTATTTTTAACTTTCCATTCAACAACATGTTAGGAAGATACCTGGGTTTTAACTTTATTACGGTAGCAAGTGCTACTATTTTTGTAACATGATAGACAGCTACTATGCTGTCGGAGAACAGGAGAAAAAGAAAAAAAGTCTAAAAATATTTTACCGAATTTGTACAAAAATTATATCGCGACAGATGTCTGTTTTTTTTCATAAAGGACCCCGTACTGGAGAAAAAGGTCCAAAGCAAACAAGAACTGAAAAGGCCCGCGGTAAAACCGAACACAATATTCTGAATAAGCCATCGATTGATTTCGCAAGATTAATGGTAACATATTGTCAGCGACACAGTATAGCAGAAAATGTTAGCCCAATATGCTGCGGCAAACTATGCTTTATGTTAATATAAATAAGAGTCAATTATATCAATTTTTGAAACCTTTTTGAACTGACAGAGCAATGAATGGTGTTTGCTGTTTTTATTTTCCAATCCAGATAACATTATTCATTATATTCCAGTAGTAAAGTTTAATATCGCACGATACAATTACTCACATAGAACTTTACGATAATTAGATATTTAATTCAATAGACTGGAATTCGGTGTGAAATTAAAATGAAATTTCTATTTGTGCGCCACGACATAAGGTGTATCATATCATATGGAACTATGGCAATAAAATATCAATAGATAAATATTTATTTAATTTTACGGAATTATATTTACTCAATGAATTTTTGTGAATAGTTGTAATTGGTTACGTTTAAAATAAAATATTTGTCAATATGATGATAAATTAATATAACATATACCATAAATTACTATTTAATTAGCTAAACCCTAGTTAGCTTACCCATTATAAAATTAAACTGAAATATTATACTTACTGGACAATTATAGTTTAAACGTTTAAATATTATAAGCAGCCAAGGTACCTACACAGATCGACTAAAGAAAAAGTTCAATTAAAATTTTAAGGTGTACTAGAAGCAGGACATGCTAAAAGTTAGACACGCCTATCTTCCTATATTTCTCTTTCATTTATACGTCGAACATTAATTGCGGATAAAGAAGGGAATTTTCTTATAAAAATTCAAAAAACTCAAAAAAATAGATCTTTAGTTACCAGGTAATACCTGTAATATTAAGTTACTTTCACCACTGTGAGGTATTTCTTAGACTTTGTAGTACTATGTAGGTACCTATCTATGTATGTATTTCAAACCTTACAAACAGAAGTCGGCTTGTTTTACATTACAAACAAGTTACTGCTTTATTGGGGCCCTAAAACAATACTTTCTTGTTGGCTCCCGCCGTCTCCTTTGACTGTGCCGCCGTTTGTAACCCGCGTTTTGTTACTACCTGCGTGCGAATTACGAAAACTAAAACCAGTTCCTATTATTATTAATTAGACATGAAAAGCCATAAAAGAGCACTAAGGCCATGGTTTCTCCAAGCGACATTGCTATGATTGGTTGCCGATGAAATAACAGGCACAACTGGCTTATCACCTACTAGCTGACGCCGCCCGGTTTTACCCGCGTGGTTTCCGTTCCCGTAGGAATACGGGGATAATATATAACCTAAAGCCTTCCTCGATAAACGGGCTATCTAACACTGAAAGAATTTTTCAAATCGGACCAGCAGTTCCTGAGATAAGCGCGTTCATTCAAACGAACAAACAAACTCTTCAGCTTTATAATATTAGTATAGATGCCTGACGTTGTAAGGCGTTTTCTTACAACCTGAAACAAAGGTGCTTTAGCACGCGAAGTGATACCAAATCGAGGTGGGCTTCCTGGGTGATAATGCTAGGTATATTATTTAACGACCAGTATCATATTATGTTTAAGATAATGACAAGTAACGACGACTTAACGTTCTCTCCGAGTTTTCCCACCCAAATTCGCGACCAAAACACTATCAGTTTTATCGACCGTCAAGCCGTTAACGCTGCAGGCATGTGAGCTTACTTGAACATTGAGTGAAAACTAGCCACGGCCAATGCCTATCACAAGACCAGACTTAGCCCAGATAAGCCGGAAACTATTTATAATTGTTTTATTTACTTCTAATACCTACTCTTAAAATATTTTTGATAAGGCTTACAGGGAAAAAGCCGTCCTATATATTATATATAGGATGGGTTAGGCCAATTTAGAAAATATAAATTCTTAACTTGACCCGAGCTGAAAATAGAACTCAGGACCTCCCTGGGACAGTTGTTCCATAGAGGTCGTTAAAAGTACAGAGTAAAGAGATGCACCCCTTGAACATTGATAGATAAAACATAACCCCTTTATTTGTGGAATTAACCTTCCTAAGATCCCCGTCATGTAACTTCGTAAGTGAATTTCATACGCTTCAAGTTAACAACTGAATAATTATGTGCGGGGTATTGTTTAACTCCATTATTTTGTCAACTGAACGACAGTTGACAGTTAAAGTGGTAAATTCGAAGATTTATGGACCATACGTTTCGAGAGACGATAGATCTTTACTTAAGAAAGCTGCACAGTGCATATAGTGTACCTAAAGTAAAACGGTTCATTAACTGACTTCAAAAAGGAGGACTTTCTCAATTTGCTCGGCATTTTTTTATGTATGTACACCGATTACTCGAAGACGCCTGGACCGATTTCAAAAAATATTTTTTTTAATTATACATGTAAGAATACCATGCTCACTTGTTTTATTTATTATATTTTTTTTTCCACTGTGTTCAGTACGCACTAGAACTGAACACTGAATCACAACAAAAACGAGTAGTTACTGTAGTTGCAAACTGCAGAAAGATGCTTATGAACGCAAAAACGAAATGAAAAAAAATACTAGGTGGACATAATTATAGTGAAAATAATAATTTAATAATGCACTAAAAATGTATATCAGTCAATTTAAATGCTTAGTATTGTTATTTTTTATTATTTATTTAATCAATAACTACTCAGATTTATGTTATTATCTACTAATTTTTTATAAAAAGAAAAAAAAAAACAATTTATAATGATGTTGTACAGATTGTTTTATATCTTACAGTTGTCTTGTCCCACTCGGCAATATATTATGTCTTAAACAAGACGTATCCGGTATTTTATTGGACTTTATTATTTATGATGCCTGAGTAGGCAGGTTTGCGCTGAAATAAAAAAAAAACAACACAATATCAGCTACTATATATTTGCATTGATTTAAAAGCAAACTTTAAAAAGTATTAAAATTGTTCAAGTCGTTTTAAAATTTTTTCGAATCAAAATTCATTTTTTTCGAGCAAGCACAAAGTTTACAAGCACTTTTGAAAACATATAGGTTGATTATTTGTAAGCCCTCATTCGCACATGAGTTTTTTTAACGGACTTTAAAAAAGACGTGGAAGAGGTCACTATTAGTGATAAGGTCGCCTCTTGCACTGCATTTTATCCATAGTTCTAAGATTTTATGTCTATATATTATATGTTTGTTGCAATAAAGGTATTTAAATAAATAAATAAGACCCTTCGTACCTAATAAAATAAGTTAAATTAGTTAGTATTCAATTAGTTAAAATCACATAGAAGTCTTTCTATTTTCACAACGTCGGTAAAAAAGTTTAAAACATTACTGGTTTATTATTTCTAAAAATACAGAAAGTTCCACCCCGTTCCTCTCTATTGCCAAAACTAATTTAGCAATTGTTTCTGGAGAAAGCTAAAGTAAAGTTTTTGCACATTGTTTTATTTTTAGCAACATCATAAACAGTACCAAAAAAAAAATTAAAATGCCTGCCTGCGAAGCAATAAACTTCCTAAAGAACAGAGGCAATTCAAAAAGAGACAATCGAAGCGGCGACTTTAAGAATATTAGGGAATTGGTACCTACGTAATTTTTTGAGATTACCCTACGAAACAAAATACAAAACAAGATAAGGCGTCCTTTTTAAGTCATTGTTTTTAATACTTTGACAATAATAAGGGCAATGATTGTTTGTATTTTTACGCGGCATGGTGTCTTTGTTGATTTTAAAAATAATAGTTTTGTTTAACATCTTTGTTTTGCTTTTTGAGCTTATACGTTTTACCGCGTAGCTTGTTACTATATTGTAGAAATCGAATCTTAGATATCCATCCGGCATCAACAAAAGATCCTAAAAGTAGGTATATCCTTCTTCACTAACTTGTAGTTGTACCTAATATCATTAAAATGAATTTAGCGCCTTGGGTGCGAAAACTTAACAAACGGGTTGGCAGAAACCTTTTTTTAGCGTAGAGTCCAAACAAACAAACCATAATATCCTATTAAAATTCTACAAAGTCTTCTAGCAAAATCATATAAAGTTTATAAACTTATAAATATTTTGTTCCATGGTAAACTTAAACTAGCTGCAAAAACCATAATATTATGATATTCGGTATATAGCTTCTCTGATAAACATAAGCAAAAAAGCAGAGAAAAGTTATACAAAACAATATTTTTATGCCAGGCAGCAGCAGTCGAGGCCCGAGTCTCAGAGGAGACGCCCTTAGAGAGTCGTTCCGCCCATCTACTTGCTTCTGCCTTCGGGCCCCATCAGGCGATGCTTCTGCGCTCGCCCAAACCCCTCTGTGACGCCGCTGAGATCCCATAAGGAGCCTCCTACGGCACTTACACAATCAGAAAAAAAAAGGGGCAGCAGAATTGAATTTTACTGAGAGTTTACGTATTGATGGTGGTATAGGCAGGGCACATAGTTCGAAAAGCCGATGGCCGTTGGGGACTTGGGGTCCAAGGTGACGCCGCAGTGTCGGTCGACCCCCTACTATAGATTGACCGAGGACATCAAGCGGGATGCAGGGAGCCACTGGATGCAGGATGCGAGACCGTGGTGTTTGAAACTCTATACAAGAGACCTACGCACAGCTGTGGACGTCTATCGGCGGATATTGATGATGACAATGATTATCTATTGAATTCAAAAAAATAATCCTGTTGTTGACAGGTATTCAAGAGCACGAATATTATATTTCCGTATAATTTATAATTCTATATAAATGTATAAATCTATTTCACTTTGTTACGTATGTGAACATTTCGGTTGTTATCTAAACATACAAACGAACGTGTTGCGGTGTCCGCGAGTGACTAAACCTGGTTTAAGCAAACAAACAGAGCCGGCCACTGCCGTAATCTCTCGCTGCGGCATTATGCTGTGATAACATCGTAAAGCTCGACGTACACTGAAGATATTTTGTTCCAGTTCTAATCCTCAGTAGTAGGTACATGATGTGAAACACAACACATTTATCTTAGAGAATATTTAATATATTTTAATTATGACCAATATTTACTACTACTATTCCCCTCCAACTAGTCGGAAAATACTGTGTAATAGGAGGGCGGTAAGTTTAGCAGGCAGGGATTGATCCACGACTTCTCCATTATGAGACCGGCGGTTTACCGTAAAACTTATGAGACATTGACACACATACACAGAGCTGTGCTTGAGTGCTATGAAGCGTAAACGCGTATGTGAAAACTGAGTGAGAAAGACATTTTGCGTTTATCCAATCGTATCGTAGAGATGCCAAGGTATAATTATCTAGATATGCGTAATTAATTCTTGGGTGGTTCTGCAACTTTTTTTTTGATATCACTTTAATGCCATTACTAGAATTGAAAGAAGCGGCGTATTAGTCAATCAAAAACAGATAAGTCTATAGTCAGAGAGAGAGAGACTCGTGAATATTATAAAGTTACATAGTGCGGATGACAGTTCATTTCACTTGAAACTTTGTTGCGATTCACGACAGTATTGCGTATTAGGTTAAATAAACATTCTTAAGTTATAAAATTTACCCAGAAATAAAATTAATACCTATAGTCGGACATAAAAAAATATCCTATACTAAGCACTTTATAATTATGTATATCAATATATGTCACGTCAGGTAGTATCTACATACGTACTACATTACTTCACTGTCCGTTTCTCTTTAGTTGCCCCTCACTGCACAATCATTAATCAGAGCTTCGATTCTGGACTCACAATGGGGAATGTTCAGAATGCCGCGTGCGATCCATTAGAATAACAATAATTACTCTTCCATTTGGAACATCATAAAGAATATGCTCAAAATGAAAGATTAAAAGTCAAAAATTAACGATCAAAATTCCGGTGTGCAAAATTTTCGTGTCACGGATTATATTAATACATACTAAACTAGCTGACCAGCTATCGCACTTCGTATAACCTGATATAACCGAAGTGGTAATTCCATGTAAAATTTCCAAACTGTTTTTTCGACATTTTTGTTTTTTTTTTATTTTGTTTATTTTTTTAATTATTTTCGTGTTTTTGCGACTATAACAAACGATTATTATTTACAATAGTGCATCAAATCGCAGGGCGCTAGAAACTTCTTATATTATAATGCGTTTTTGCTCTACACACGTGATTAAGTATGAGGCTTGGTTGACTATTTATAAATAATCAAATCAAATCAAATCAAAATTCATTTATTTCAAATAGGCTCTTTCGAAACGTCAGGTAATAATATTAAACTTAAGATAATGGTGATAATAATTATTCTAACACTTAAAATTAAGGTTACGAGAGTTCCAAAGCGCCTTCCTTCTGGTTCTTCTGGTCCGAGAAGAGCTTACAACAAACTCAACCAGGTATATAGCAATAGTATTTCCCCACACGAGATCCCAAATAACTTTACTTTTACGTTTTAAAGATAGTAGTTTTAACATATAAGTATTGAAATACTTCAATGTATACCTGACTATTTCTGCGTATAATAATAATCATACAAGCAATAATATTATTGGATCAAATAAACAGTTTGATTTGCGCTGAAGAGTGTATCAGACATTGTTCTCAAACGCCAGAATAAATATCTAAAACAGTGGTGAAACAATTCAAGAGCAGTAAATCAGAATTGCTGAAGTAGAGACAAGCTGTGCGTGATTCTAAACAAAACACGGCGGACGAGAACGCTCCAAGAAAAACACCGGTCGACTGATTTACGAGACAATATTATTTGAGAAATGTAGCCAAGAATAAAATTAATCACGAAAATATGAGATTAACAGAGATTTGCATTCGAAACTCCGGATATACTGCGAGAGATATGTTTATTTGGGTGCTTATCTACGTGTGATTTTCACACTGTTATTTTGGTACTAACACTAAGGAAAATCGGTATCTATACTGTTTGTAAAATAGCTTGTCTGTAGAAGAAATATCTATTTTTATTCAAAAACAAGTTAATCCAGAACTGAGATCTCATCTGATATGAAGTGATGTTGCGATAAGATGGCCTCCGTGGCGCAGTGGTATGCGCCGTGGATTTACAAGACGGAGGTCCTGGGTTTGATCCCCGGCTGCGCTGATTGAGGTTTTCTTGGTCCAGGTCTGGCTGGTGGGAGGCTTCGGCCGTGGCTAGTTGGTAACTACCCTACCGACAAAGACTTAACAATTTTGCCCCCTTCCATCTTAGACAGCATCATCACTTGGATTGTAGTCAAGAGGTAACCTGTAGAGAATAAAAAAAAAGTTTTGTAAAATAGCTTGTCTGTAGAAGAAATATCTATTTTTATTCAAAAATAAGCCATGACTACGATCTCACCTTATAATATGTGACGTTGCGATATGGTAGAAACGGGCTTAGTTGGAAAAGGCTTAGGTTTATCTTATAGAGTTACCTACTAAGAGGGTTAAGGGTTATAATTTAGGTTTATTCTAACTATATCTCTGGTGGTATCTACATCGTACCAGAACGCTAAATCTATTCGCGGAATGTCCTTTAACACTATAACATACTTCCAGTACATTGCCTGTTGCTTTCGAGGCGAATGTTAAAAAGTATGCTAAAGCTTTTCTTTCAAATATGGAATCAATGTATGGAATTAATTATTCTTTTAAATCGTAACGCCACCTGCAGGCGGACTGTGCAATAAATATGGAAGTGAACCTGCGACCAGCGAGCGAGCACTGACGAAGACGAATCGAGTGCCCGATTGAATCGTCCTGTTTTTTCCGTATCCATATCATGGCTGTTTCATGTATTGGAAATATAGATGGTATGGAGTCGAATATATTTAATTTTGTGTGTGTTTTTCCTTAAATTCCTTCATAAACTAAAAGTTATGATACAATTTATTTTAAAAATAATTTTTGAATACTTTTTTATTAATTTTAATAAAAATAATAATTTGTTTAATTTTTTTCGATGTACCTACCTACTGAATGATTTTTATTTTTTTAAGAATATTTGCCATATTTTATTTAATACTTATGCCCGATATTCCCATCCTTTCCGCTTCAATATTAGTCGTAAAGACACTGTGTTACGTGTGTCCATTTAGTATTAACGACTGTTTAATGGTCTATGGGCTTGTATATTATACTAGATGATGTATTCAGTGTAGTGTAGGACAATACTCCAATGGGCGGGAATCGAACCTATGACATTATCTTATAGGTAGGTACATAAAACTAGGTTGAGTTAGTTGAGTTTGTTACCATAGAATTGTGGTTCTTAGATTGATCCTACGTTGTTGAAAAGCTATCAAAGAAAATTCTGTCGTCTCTAATTTCGACTATACTTTACACATATTAAAATTACCAAATCAAATTAATGAATTTCAAAAATATTGTATAGCCTGGTATTGATTTAAAATACCAATTCACTTGAGAACCTACTCCTTTTTGAAACCGGTTGAAAATAAAATTAAATTAGAGCACAATTTCGACTCTACAGATGTTTCTTTGCACTATCGTAAATGGGGGTTGCAGAAACCTTGGCGGGCCTATGAAAATGATATCAGGGCCGACATAGGAATACACTTAATGTTTCTCTTCTATTCGCGATATCTTCACTATGCCGCGGTACGTAGTTGTAATCAATCATGTTTTATATGGAGACATTTCTATGGAGATACATCTATACTTATAGTCTTAAGTTTCCTGTTTATCTTTATATTTATCTACGTAATTAATGGAATAAAAATAAACAAGAATAAACAGAAATAGAATAGAATAATTATAAACAAGTTTAAAACGCATTTAAAAAAAAGTTTTGTGATTTTTAAACTTTGGGATGCGAAAGGCATCAAAAATGACATAGGTGGGTAAAATGGCACATGTGTTTTGCTACGGCACTATATACGAGTATGTACCTAATTACTCGCAGTAACATTTCCTTAGATTGTTGTTAAAAAGTTCATTATCATTGGCCTATTTGAACCGATTTTGCTGAAATTAAAACGAAGATAAATATTAATCCGGTAAAAATCCATGGTTTCCACGGAATTTGTGAAAATCTGAATTTCACGCCATCGAAGTCGTGGGCGAGTAAGCAATAAAAATAACATTAAGAAACTTAAGTTAACTCATCCCATATTTTTGTAAACCTATTTGTCATGTATAGCCTCAATAGCTCAACGGTAAGAGCGGTCGGACTCATCACCGAGGGGTGGTGGTTCGATCCCGGCCCCGTTGGTCTATTGTCGTACCCACTCCTAATACAGTCTTTCCAGACTAATTGGAGGGTAATGGGAATATTGATCATATTTAAAAAATATGACAAATATTCTTTTAAAAAAAAATGTATGATAATAGATGGCAAAGAATTTTGCACCCTCCTACTCACCTCTTATATTTTAAATGCGATTATAGTATTTTGTATGAAAGAAATTAATAAATTGTTAAACATTTGCCGGGTCAGATGGTATCTTATAATATTGACGTGACAAAAGTAATCAATGAAGCACAATCATTATTCAAAACAAAACAGTGTAAACTTAAATTTTTCGCACAAAAGCCTTCGACGGGGAGTGGTTTTCACAAACACGGATTTCCAATTAAGCTAGCGGCTGATTGGCAGGTCGTTAGTCAACGTTGAGCTGAATGTGGCTCCACTCGCTGCTGCTTATTGAACACTGATACTGAGGAACGTCGACGTGGATTACCTATTCACTTATTCTCGATTGATAAAGCTACTCGTACCCAAGTATATGCTTAAACCCCTATAGCATTGACTGTCACGTTGAGGTACTTTTGTATCATTGAATGTCTCCTTAGTTCAGTGGTTACTGGTTAGTATATGCCTAGTTTGGCTATGGATCAAGAAACTTAACATGAGAAGGTAGTTTTAAAGTCTATTTATTAGACTACCACAGATCTATAGTAGCCAGTCCTACTGATGTTTTTCACTTGGTTGCTAGGAAAATAGAAGTTATGACTAATTCACTCAGTCTTGTTTAAAATGCTTCATTGGTTGAGTGGTTAACAGTATGTGGTATACCGTAACATTATCATAAATTTTAGGTTCAAGTCCTGGGCCGGACTGAGGAAATTTATTGGCAGGTGGTTACTATACGTTTTGTGGCTTCACTCCCTGCTTGCTTATTGAACCTATATTCACTTACTCGTATTCTTGATTGATAAAGCTATCGGAATGTGCTTCAAATTTCTTTTAATAGTATTGACTGTCTATTTGGTTAGTCAGCTACTTGACTGGCTAAATTTTTTGGGCAAGAGATCAAGAAAAGTAAGACTGAATGGGTTAAGAACAAAGAGTTGGTATCCAATAAAGAACAATTTACTAACAATGCGTTTTTTAGACTAGTAGAAATAAAACCTCACAAAGGGTTGAAATTAGACAAATGACCAAAATAAATAAGCAAAAAAGATATAGAATACATGATAATATATTAAGCTTTTTGCTCAATTTCTTATCGCTTTTAGATCGTAGCTCATCTACCTACACCATGCATGTTTAATAAACTCAGGTTAGTGTCTTTATTGACCACAGTGACCACAGAGTAAAATTGTGGCTAGCTAGCTCATTGGGTAATTTTTCGCGAAATTCCCACAGTAAGGGATACTAAATAAATGAACTTTTGGGTTACAGCATGGTCTTAATAAATATATTTGCGTACGTCAAAGCGTAAAGGAGCAAAGTACTCTAGGAGGCGTTATTAGCCTGACAAGTGCAAGCGTCAAGTGTGTATGGTAATTCAGCCGCGACACGAATTGTGCTGTCAGGCCGCTCACTGTTAATGTCCTACCAGCGAAAGTATTATGTGGACATGTCCACAGATGTCTACTACGTATTTAAAGTGTAGTGTATAGTTTTCTGTTTGATAAGCCTGTTTGGCTTTGGATGTACCTACCTAGTGGTAAATAGTAAATATTTTTGCGTAAAAAGCAAAGTAGTCTTGGAAGTGCAAGCATCATGGGTGTATAGAATTCAGCCGTGACACGAAATTGTCCTTTTAGGCCGCTCACTGTTAATGTCCTTTCAGCGAAAGTATTGTGTGGACATGTCCAATGACTTCTGAGATTTTTTTTAGTAACATGTGTAGTAATTTCTTTTATGGTTTAAAATTCTGGTTTGCTTATGATAAGGTATATAGACAAACTTTGACAGTATGATAGACAGCTGGTTGTTGTGTGTAGTTGAAGGAATATTCTATGTGGACACGAACCATTTTATATCTACACACAAACGCGCTTGGTCTATCAACTTAACACTACATCTAAAGCCAAATGATTTACAATATTCTTAATCGTATTTGTTGTAATTTTTTAAAGAATGTTTACCATATTTGACGTCATCCGTGGTGCACCTATGTGCAGTGAATTTACAAGGTCCTGGGTTCGATCCCCAGCTGGTCTGATTGAGGTTCTCTTAACTGGTCCAGGCCTTGATGGTGAGAGGTTTCGGCCGTGGCTAATTAGATAGCTACCCTACTGGCAAAAACGTACCGTCAAGCGTTCCAATACGATGTCGTGTAGAAACCGAAAGGGGTGTGGATGTTCAACCAACTCCTAAAAAGTTAGCCCGCTTCCATTTTAGATTACATCATCATTACCTGAAAAGTGAAAGGTGCGCAGAATAGGTTGCGCACAAAAACGTAACGCTGTCATTCGTGCATCGAATTTTACTGCCCATATTTTTTTCATAGCGGGGGCTATATAATGAAAAATCGATTAATATAATATAATATTATAAATAAATTAATATAATATTAATTAATTTTAAGAAGTATACTCCAAAAAAGTCTGTTTTAGGAGTAGATACGACAATACGAGGCAAATATCGAACCAATCTCGGCAGTAAGTCCGGTCTATTTAACGTTGAACTATTGTATTTTATTATTGTTAAGGTTATAGAAAAGGTCTATGAGAAGAAGTTAAGAAGTGTGTATCTACATTATTCTAACGCAAAAGCGTCTCGCCTTCCTTGTTTGGGGATATTAAAAAATTGTTCCGGCTAGCGTGTCTAATCTCCGACAGCCGGTGCTCGCGTTCGCTCCGACGTTTTCGAACGTGGAAGGAGGTTTTAAAAATGGAACGCTTTTTAATTCGCGACAATAGATATTTAGCCAACGTTCAAAAATGATAACGTACTTTGCTGAAACGTTCAAAATACTTACGTAAACAAGTACCTATTTATAGAAAATAAAAAAATAAAACTGGTCTCCCAATAACTTACACTGGATACATTGTATAAAATACCCACTTGTGAATGCTTAAAAAAAAAAATAAAGTAAAAAACTTTAAATTAAAAAAGCTTCTAATACAATAATCTAATCTCGTCTCGTCTAATGGTTATTTGAAATAATTAAGTTTAAAAAATTTATGAGATTCCCTGACACATAGGGGTCTTGATACACACTAAATATAACATAATAATTTAACTGTAAAATGTCCTGTCTTAAGCATCTGCTTAACAAATATTTCAACAAATTCTTAATTATATACCTAAAATCATTTATAACAAAAGTATACTATACTATAACATATTTATAAAATACAGAATTTAATAAACCACTCCCGCCATCTGTTTTAATTTTCAGATAACAAAACAAGGGTAGTAACCCTAACGCCATCTGTGACAATATGCTCGAACTAAATTCATCCCTGTTTTGCTAAGGGTTGCGGAGAAAATTCTGCAAAAAGCGCCACTTCTAAACATGAAAGAAAACCAATACGGCAGGAAATACAAATTGTTTCTCTTACTATTAACAAATTATTTTCCAATATGAATGAATCTTTACGTGATAAAATTTAAAAAAAAACGTTTAGTTATTAGGGGAAAAATCTTAATGAAAAAAAATAATTACAATACAGGGACAATAACAATAATAAGGCCTTGCTTCACATAACAGATGTTTAACGCTGCAATCTAAGATAACAACGATGACTATATAACAGGTAATGGAGTTGCTTATAAGAGGTAGTATGGACTATAAGATTCTACCCTTGATTACTTTTATGCAGAAACTTGAAGTGCTAGGCGGTGCCGGTTTCTAAGAAGTAGCTTTTTATATTTGGCTGATTTAGAGAGATAAGTATTTAACGTGAGTTATCCTTTTTTTTTTTCATTTTTCACGGCTTAGTACAAACCTTCTGTGAACATTTTGTTTATTTTGCATGATTTTCAGTAGATACGTCCTTGCGTCAAATATTTTCACGGCATCTCGCAGACGAGACATGAATTTTAATCGTAGTGATGTAAGAAAGTTTTTGTTTTAGCTAAATGGCGAAACGAGTGAAGTTTTAGAGTTTTAATACGCAGTAATGTCGGAGATTTGTGGCGGTAACGAGCCATCGTTAGGAGACATGCCCTCGCCGGATTGTTTTAGAAAAACTTACGGGTTTGAAACGTTAAAAATAATTGCCTTATTTAGAAATGGAATCGACGGGTCATTGTTACGAACTTACAAAAGATCTTTTGTTTACTATATCTTTTATATCCGTTTGAAAATAGAACGGTGAATTCCCTTTCGCGTTTCGTATCACTTGTACGAACTTATATTACGTAAACGAGTAAGACTTTTTGAAGGACCGAAGATTTGAATTTCTGCTTTTTCTAGCGTTTAGATAAATGCTAAGTTCTATGAAGTTTATAGAAAACTGCAATATCACTGAAATACTAAATATTTACAAAGGAAAAACAATACGTACGTCCCAATGTGCAGTAAAATGTACAAAAAAATCAATACAGAGATATGATTAAAACTATTTTGAAGATAAAGGTAAATGTATTTAAGCAAGTTGTCTTTAATTAATTAATTTTATTTAACGAAAGCGACAATTTTTAATGACGACAAAAATTAAGAGGGACAGGAAACGCCGCCGCACGCATCCTCTAGTTATTAATATCAATAAAACAGAGATCAAGTTGAGCCGCAGCGCTCGTCATCTACATACCCCTATCTAGAGGTGAGAGAGGAATTAAAAGCTCGGGAGAGCAGGCCGGTACACCACAAATCGCTTAGTGCTTCCCGCCCGTCCTAATGGCACGGCAATTAAAAGTTTGCACGCTCGCTCCCTAGACGAGGATTGTTCGAGCTGTAAAACTGAACATCTGAGCATCTGAGCATAATGTAGTTTATTCGAGGTCCGCCGTAGTTTGCTCAATTAACATTTTGATGTCGCGCCAACGATTCGAACGCCGATCGAGGGCTGTTAAAATGGAGAATGAGATTTTGTTTTTATACCCCACTTCTAGCAAGTTTTTGCTGCTATCTCTCAAATATCATGTCTTTGGGTTTTTACCGCCCTTGCAAACTAAAGACGATGAACTACTGTAAATAATAGTTAACAAAACAACTTTTATTTACACCGTAGAATGAGTTTTTACTTCTTATTGTGTTATCTCTGAAACTTAAATAAAATTGTGTTTCGCAAATAAAAAGATTGTAATAATCATCGAGAAATAAACGACCTACAAATAGATAATTCTTTTTGTATCAATATTCTTATATCGTCAGCAATATCGCAATCCAAGACGAAATATTCTTAAGTCGATCTAAATAGAATATTTCTATAAATCCAGTATGAAATAGAATAATATCATTTAATGATAAGATGCGTATTCTTAGTACAATTTCTATTTAGTCTACTGCCTATGTACACTTACCTATAATTTAAATTTTACAGATGATCTTATATTGAAACG
Organism: Bicyclus anynana; assembly: GCF_947172395.1. Lineage (NCBI taxonomy): Eukaryota > Metazoa > Arthropoda > Insecta > Lepidoptera > Nymphalidae > Bicyclus > Bicyclus anynana. The sequence goes on from NC_069092.1 coordinate 5,358,320, forward strand.
AAATTACATGAGTTGAAAATTTTAAATGGGGTACCATTTTATTTACTTTTCAAAACAATCAGGGCCTTACCTATAATGATTCTATTTTCGAATAAAACCTCCGCCGTTTTATAGTAGACTACTACTTGGCTATTACTCGTAACAGACAAGAATTAAAAAAACAAAATTACTTTAGCCCCTAGAGGCTGAATTGCTTGTTTAGTCCCGCCGTGGAGTGGTAATATGACAGTGTTTTTGAGCAAGAGTAGTGACTTTTCACTTTTACATAAACTGCAAAGATCTCTAGTCGGTACTGTCAGCAAAACCCACTTAGTGGATTTTTCGGTTCTGGATAACAACATGGCCTACGAGATTCTATTACGAAAGGGTCGTTGGCAAAAATAACAAACGTGAATGAAATAGTTTGAGGTGAGTAGAGCGTAATAACAATAAGGATTATACTTACATAGGCCCTTAATTAATAAGACGTATAAAGACGAATACTAATTTGTAGAAAAGAGGAGGTCTGTGGCCTAAAATAACTCATCAAAAATATGTTCATGTCGATGACAATGATTTTGACTTAGATAAGCTTCACTTTATTTCGTTTGTTAGAAAATTTTCTCAACCAACGAATATTCTATTTAGGTCCCTGCGCATGCGAAGGGCACCTTCATAGAGTACCTAAGAATCTAATAGTTGACGGAAGAAGCAGATGGCCTATCTAATGTTACCTACCTAAGTGGTTATCGCCTATGACATAGCAACGCTTGGTAGTACAAGCAAATATTGCTCTGACATCTGTCAACCTGAGGTGTGCCTGTAATTTCACCAACAATTAGGTACCTTAAACTCTTAATAGATCAGGCGCTGTGAGGCAGTTTTAGACTCATAAAAGCCTGCACGTTGTCAGGACGTTCGTTGGTCCATTCTTTGTTATACACTACCCCCCCTAAAAGCAGTCCTCGAATTATGTACACTAAGTACCTCACAGCATCTGGTCTATAAAACTTGAACACAGCAATGCAGCAGAAATAAGCATTGCAGTAGTAGGTGCTTCCCTGGACGACCTTAACTGTCTCAAACATCGCTACCATTAATAATGAAAGAGTAACTATCGTAAAACGATGCTTCCTCACCTAACGGCAAGGCTACCTACTCACTGATACAAATTACGTATGATTACAGCTCATTATCTTAATTGTAATCGCTGCATAGCTTGTAAAAACGTTATGAATGACAAAGGTAGCGTAGATAATGTGCACTACCGTCTGCCGCGGAATATTTATAACTAGCTGACGCCGCGCGGTTTTACTCGCGTGGTTCCCGTTCCCGTAGAAATCCTCGATAAATGGGCTATCTAACACTGAAAGATTTTTCAAATCGGACCAATAGTTACTGAGATTAGCGCGTTCAATCAAACAAACAAACTCTTCAGCTTTATAATATTAGTATAGATATCATCGCCGTTATCACCATCATTACCAACCCATATTCGGCTCACTGCTGAGCTCGAGTCTCCTCTCAGAATGAGAGGGTTTAGGCCAATAGTCAAACACGCTGGCCCATAAGAAAATTAAAAAAAATGGCCTTTTTCTAGTTCGAGTTAAGTTAAGATCTGGCCACAGAAGTCATCATTTTTAACCGACTTCAAAAAACAGGCGGAGGCTCTCAATTTGACGCGTATGTTTTTTTTATGTTTCTTACCTCATGACTTCGTCATTTCTAACTAATTTTGAAAATTGTACTTATATAGCTTGTTACTTATATAGCTTAAAGGTACATTTCGAAAATCTCTCGATTTGAGCGTAACGTAATGGAGTGGGGGGGTTCCAAAGTTATAAAATAAAAACCTTATATTTCACTTCCCGAGCCACGAGCGCAGTTAATTATTTACTTATTCTGAAGGAAATAAACTCTAAAATAATCGCAAATATTTTCTAACAATTTCAATAAGCTGAAGTAATTATTAAACTTGCCTTTAAAGTCTGTAGTTTTTTTTTCCCACCGCTTATAACGATAAAGTATTTAACCATTTATATTTCCTATCACCTAACCTACCAAATCTAATCGGTCTGCATGACGCTTTAGTAACTGCAAACTAAGCATCCCTGGCTCCCCTATTATAATATTTCAATTTGAAATCATGTATTCCTACACAGGACTGTTCATTAATCTAATATATAAAATTCTCGTGTCACAGTTTTCGTTGCCATACTCCTCCGAAACGGCTTGACCGATTTTGATGAAATTTTTTGTGCATATTCAGTAGGTCTGAGAATCGGCCAACATCTATTTTTGAAACCCCTAAATCTTAGGGTAGGGTAGTGGTAGGGTAGGGGTATGGTATAGGGATAGGGTAGGGGTAGGGTAGTGGTAGGGTAGTGGTAGGGTAGGGGTAGGGTAGCGGTAGGGTAGTTGTAGGGTAGGGTAGGGTAGAGGTGGAATAGAGGTAGGGTAGGGGTAGGGTAGGGGTAGGGGTAGGAGTAGGGTAGTGTAAGGTAGGGATAGGGAAGAAGTGCAAATAAATAAATTAATAAGTCAAAGCGAAGCTTGAGCGGGTCCGCTAGTCGTTCCATAATTACTTTAACTAAAATATTTAGATCAGGTACTTAATTGAAGGAGAATTGATCACACTCGATTGTTATCCATTACTGGACAAAATTTTGCAATCCACTTAAGATCATCAAAATATCATCGAAAGTGTCCTTAATATCAGAAAATTGGTCGTTACATAATTATGTTAATAAAAAACCCATCTCATTTCTACACGCATATTCGTAAATATACTTATATGGGACCACCGTATAACCTCAAATTACGGTAAAAGTTGACGCTAATGACTTTTTGGTAACGACCATTGGCTCTTTTACTAATGATCTCGTGGCCCGGCCCACTTTTTTACCTTCAATCCGTTTTGGTAATTTTCTTTCTCTACGCCACTACCGCGCCGCGTAACATCTGATTTTATCTATTTGGGAAAGGTTCTGGGAGTACAGTTCACAGGTAGAACCGGGCGTTATATGGATGAATATAAGACTGGGACATAAGCCCGAATTGACCTTCACTTACTTAGTTCATACAAATTCTATTTCTTCATGAAATAATTTAATTGAGCCAGTAAACTACGTAGTACTTAATTGTTTCTATATTTCAACACATCTATTGGAATTTTCTTACCTTTTTTAACCATCCCTGTATGAACAAAAGAACATCGTCGATGATATATTATCAAAAACATTTAATTTACTAATATAAATGTACAGAAAATTGCTGTATGTTGCAATGCTTAAGATCATTATAACATGTTTCATTTTGTCGGTATTAGAGTCGATTACAGCAAAGTTTATTTTTCAAAATAACCTACTTACTACTTATAAGTAGTAAAATGAATTTGTTTTAACCTATGCAGAAATTACGAAGTTTATACCACAATATCCACAATAACCTACCTACATGAGAAGCACAAAGAAAACAGTGCTTAATTTTAAAGTAGGTATTCCAATAGCCACGTAACATAATGAAACAATTGGAAATATCATCCGTATAAGAATATATCTACATCTGTTGGAAAATTATATTTTTGTGGACATAAAAAATATGCTCCACTTCAAATCGGACACCCATTGCTACCACTAAAATACCATGGCAGATGCAATTTCTTACAAGTCGCTCCGATTCGACGCGCGTGCACTTCGATTACTCACCGTCAGCCGCGACTCCCGCGAGCCTCTGCCTTTCTAATGGACACCCGTGAAATTGCCCAGGTAAAGCAAACACGACCAACTAAATGTATTATTACGAGTGTAACAATCTATGCAGTAGGCATAAACAGCTGAGTAGGTATGTGCTATACTCTCCGTAGATTCTACCCTCCAAACTGCCAACCTAGGAGTATAGAGTCTAATACACTATACATGGACAAACTTGATTTCTAATGGACACCCGTGAAATTGCCCAAGTAAAGCAAACACGACCAACTAAAGATATATTATTATGACAATCTATGCAGTAGGTATTTAGGCTGAGTATTTTCCCCACAGAAAAGCAAGACTCCGCTCAGCTAGCGCTTAAAGCTATGCTATTCTCAGTAGATTCTGCGCTCCAAACCTATTAAAATCTCATAAACTACACAAGGACAAACTTAATTTCTAATGAACACCCGCGAAACTGTCCAGGTAAAACAAACAGGACCAACTAAAGGTGTATTAGTATGACAATCTATGCAGTAGACATTGAACGCCTGAGTTTTTTGCCAATTATATTCCACAGCACACCAAGACACCACATAAGCGCTTAAGTCTGTGCTGTTCTTAGTAGACACTGGCCTCCAGTACCAGATCTATTAGAATTTCTACCATAGGGTACCTACAGTACAAATATCAAAAAAAAATATCTTGAAACTCAGCCTTCATGAAATATTTTTGCAAATTTTATTTGATATGAACGAACTTTTGGAGGTGTGAACTTTAAATAACACATAATATAAAGTAGTACTAACAGTAACTACCAATAATTGTGTGTTGTGGGAAAGCACTAACACCTTATTCTGGCCTCAGGTAGCATTGTTCTGTTTCATTTTAAAGGGTATGGTTGCCGATGAAATTAAAAGCACTTCAGGCTTAAGAGCTTTGCTTAAGGTTGATTGATAAAAGGCTGTGCAGTGTTATTATTTCTGATAGTGTACTCTAGATTCCATGAGGAAGACAAAAACTGTGCTAGAGGAGAAAGAATTATTGTCCTTGTGTGAGTGTCTTGCGAGGTGAAGCTATCTAGCTCTAGTCCAATTTAGTACAGTTAACATTAACTTTTTACAACGATTTGTTTGTATGTTGTTGTGGCACAAGTCTCATTGTCTTCATTGTACAGAAATCTAAGCGGATAAAATGCAAATTCTATTTAAAAAGTACACTTTGTATTACGGTATTAAACAATTCACACAGATGGCAAAATCTCATTAGCTATTATTTTGCCTACATAACGTTTCATGGCATTAGGAAGATTTCATTTCCATGTAATTTGTTTCTTACGTGGCTTGAACTTTACAGTTTAAAACCTTACACTGAACACCCATTTGCTTTAAGCTAGCTCTGTCAGGCGGTTGTACTATAATTTCGTCATAGAATATGAAATGTAACCAACCGCACAATTCCTACCTAATTGTATTACACATATTTTTTAAACATTGTTTATGTACGATATAGTAAATAGGTTTTTCTTTTCCACAACAATCCTTCCTTTCCTGCCTTTTCAAAATAGTCACGTTCAAAATTATTCTACTCTACGTGCTTGTGTCTTTAAACAGCCAAGGCATAGAATTACATTTTTTAATTATAAATAACTATAACCAATAAGACCTATTACTTCAGCATATATTCTTATTAGTTCTAAAACTATTTTAATTCAAATAACCTGCGCTGGTTTAACCTTCAATAACCTAGGTTTAATACTTTTTAGAAAAAACATAACAAATCATAACTGTAATTTTAGTCTTCTAAGGATTGAAGTTACCTTGTCGTAGAATTGAAAATATAATATAGGTATTATATATGATTCATTGAAGTTTATGTAATAGAAATAAATTATTTTTAGTTGGTAGGTAGGTACCTACGTTAGATTGTTTCTGAACGATTCACTCTAGAATCATCATCAAGCTGTGTGAGACACATGTACAGTTGTAAAAAGAAACTAAAACAAGAGAAAATTAAATAAATTCATAAATTTCCAGCGCCACACAAACAATGAACAATCGAAATCGTTTCAATTTTAACATAAAATTATAATTTTTTATCCGGTAATAGCAATGTTTTACACAAATTTGATGTACACCATCTACCATTTTATTCATTGTAATGCCGCGTACCCTCCAGCCTCTTATACATCAACGTTACCCACGCCTCTGATGAGAAGATGATGACCGTAATTTGCGACGCACCAAGACGTCTATGTCTCGTGTTTTTTCACCGGGCTCAGGTATCACCCGAGAACAGAATTACAAGTAATTTATCGTGCACGATGCAAAAACGGCTTCGGGATATTTTAAACCTTAATATTTGTTGAAAGTTGTTGACTTCCTATGTTTAAAATGCTTTACTCAAAGCCTTAGTAGTTGAGCTATTTGACTCAGCTCTATGAGGAATATCTATTTTCTTTCTACCGCCACTATCGCCATGTTTATTTATCTAATAAAATCTTTTTCCTTAGTTGAAGAGGAAAAAGAGCCATTTTCTCAACACCCCTCTTAACAAAATTAGTCAATGTTACGACTAATTTTATTATTAACCTAGTACGTTATCAACCCATATTCGGCTCACTGCTGAGCTCGAGTCTTCTCTCAGAATGAGAGGGGTTAGGCCAAATAGTCCACCAATGGCCCAATGTGGATTTGCTGACTTCACACAAGCAGAGGATTAAGAAAATTCTCTGGTATGCAGCTTACCCTAGTACCTACGCGTAATTTTGTAGAAGAAGCTTATTATTATGTACTCATAAATAATAAAAATATCATCATATACCTACCTGTAAACCAACTTAGGTATATTAACTAGGTACTTATCTATACATATTTTTACTAAAGTACAGATTTGTGGATAAAAATGGCGAATTCGCTAGCAGTTTGTCTTTTTCCTAATCGAAAACTTTCTATAATTTTGTACACGAGTGTTAATCCTCTTGAACAATCAGTGTTTATTGAAGCCATTATTCATGGTATTAGGAACACATGGATACCAAAATAATGCTGAAAATTATAGATGTAAAAAATAGGTAGTCCATAATTTATCGTAGACATATTTTTACTTTGTTAGCATCAAGTTAGCATATTTTTGTGGAAATAACATTATATTATAATAAAAAAACTAACAATTTATATACTTAAGCTGACAGCTCCGAAATGTTTTCTTTGTGTTGTGAAAATTATATTTTTATAGATACGCAGAATATTCCGGTATCGACAGTACTTATATTCCGGATTTCTCTTCAATTCACTAGGTACTTTTCAATGTTGCTTAAGAGAATGTTGTGATTTTGAGAGTTACCTAAAATATTCTGTAATTACGTACCTAATAATAATAACATTATGTTGTGCATCCCGCACAAATTTTTCCGATTTCCAGGAATACCATCCTCTTGCGAGAAAATACTTTGGCTTTTTACTTCCTATGCAAGCGAATAGGTATCACAATCGGAGCAGTGACTCGTGGAAGCGATTCACTACGAATTCGCTCCGAGTGATATAGATCAGTCCTTACATTTAATTTTTGAAATTTTACCCTATGACAATTAATATGGTTTATGAAATGTAAAAATAATTGCATTATGTAGCATTGCAATGTATTGTTACAAGGAGATGAACAAATACAGTTAATTCTAGGCGATTCTGTAAATGAAAATAATTAAATTGAAAAAGGTTAATATATTTTTTGTAATGGCAGCCTTTTTCATTTTGAACGAACCGTAGGTTCACGTACCTACCGTGGTTTTACCAACTGTTTATTTTGCCTTTATTCTGATTCCGACACGCCGATTTCGTGGTTTTACTATACTACAGTTAACCATAATGACCGTCACAAGGTAAAATATTATACAAAGGAAAATTTCACTTATATATTTTCGTGTAAGGTTCATTTTGGTGCAGTTGTAATGCATTAACGATATTTTAATTGAGTCGATCCTGACGTGGAGTAATGATTGGACGTAACATCGATTTATTTTGAGTTCCCGTTTCTGATTGGCGGACGCGATAAGTTTGTTTCCATCGCATAATGTAGTTATAATCGCGGTGTTCAGGTTTATGGTAATTTTCAAATCTCGTAGAGGCTGCCTGTCATTTACAGAGGCCATTTCGTATGGTTATATAGTATTTCTTACATAACAACGCACGACTATCAACTATTAAGCTAATCATATTCGTTTGAGGTTCATCATGCTATGGTAGATGGGTAGGTACCAACTCGTACAATGAGTTGTTGTATTTCCTTATCAAAATACAGTAATTTAAGTGATTATTTGTAGATAGATATACCGGCAATCTAATTGTAGATACCTATTAAGTACATAATCAATTAGGTAAATTACCAGCCTATGCCTTCTGTATGACATGCTTCCAGTGTTCATTTCGATATATTCGGATTTTTTCGCTTGCAATTCCCTCCTGTATTTTCTTGTTGATTTCCATCATGCGTTGCCAGTGATTCCCTAATTATGAAGTGGTATAAGTTTATTACCACTTCAGTCAAATTGGAATTTCTCTATCATGTTCATGGCTCTTTGATAAATTTATACATTTCCTTTATCGTTATAGACTCTTCAGAAGAACTGGGCGTCATAGAATGTCAGTCCTTTATGACCAGTCATGAATTTTTTTAAATGTATCAGAAGCGATTCTAAAGACAGTGACTTTAATCGAACCTGACCAAGCAGATACGGATTTGACACGTAAATGATTTCACTATTTAAATCCCATTACATTTTGCAAATATGTAGTTAGATTGGCTTACAAAAAAATTCAAATTGGATCACTAACTTAGGTAAGTATCATTGACATAGGTATGAAAACATATATTATTATGTTAAAATAATATTAGTGGAATTTTATTCTAAAAAAAAAACACAGTATGCCCCGTTTCAAATCAAATTAAAAAACTCAAAGATAAAGTCTAACTTTCCAGAGTGTCCAGAGCCGTATTTAAAGCCCTTAATCCCCGGAGATCGCGGAGACCCTTAATGGGAGTCTCTTGACAAATCGCCGCACGGCCCGCCCTCTATCGGTGATCAGCGAACTATCAAGTTTTTCTTACAGCACTTTGTAACAGGCGATCTTAATGGGATTTGTGAAAACATGTAAAATTGTAACAAAATTTATATAGATACGTATTTTAATATCTTTTTTCAATGATACGAGTGGGTACATAATAATAAAGTAGTTATTGCTAAAGCTAAACTGAGTGAATTTACAAGCGGTATTTTTCCAAGACGTAAATAAAACGGATAGCCTATTAATATAGTATTGTGATACATAGATACATTATTCCTAACTGCACTAAAATTACTCAGACCGTAAGTACCTACCTAAGGAAGCTGCAAATATGAGCTTTTTTAAAATTCAATTTTAAACTAGGTAATGTAATTAGGTATACTCATAGAAATCTTAATAACAAGGCTGTATACTCACAGGTACCAATTCTAGGTACTTGTATGATTTTAATTAATTGCGACGATAAAACTTAATAAAAAAAGTATAATGATATCCATTTTTCTATCTAAATATTATAAAGCTGAAGAGTTTGTTTGTTTGATTGAACGCGCTAATCTCAGAAACTACTGGACCGATTTGAAAAATTCTTTCAGTGTAAGATAGCCCATTTATCGAGGATGGCTACAGGTTATATTTTATCCCCGTATTCCAACGGGAACGGGAACCACGTGGATGAAACCGCGCGGCGTCAGCTATTCTTCAAATAAAACTGAAGATATGGCTCATTTTTTTTTATTCGTCCTTAATTTAGATAAAATAGGTAAACAGGTTTTAATTTTACATGTTGCGTGATATGAAATCAGTAAACGACGCAACGTGTGATGTCACCAAATAATCCAAGTTAAATTACAAACATCGCTCGTAGGTGAGGAGCTCGCGAAAATCTTAATTAACAGATAGGAGTCGAGTCATTTATCTCTGCTTCGAGATAAGGGGAGCACCGCCCTCCACAGGTAACGATATTGAAGCGATGATGGGAATATAATGATTGATTATTATTATTTTGATTCGTTAACGTTTCTTCAGTAGCCGTCTACGGGTATTTATTTTTCCATTACCAACGTCGTTCTACGTTGATTCTGTTTACATTTTGTGTTAAAATGATTGATGGGAAACAAAATGAGATAGATGAATCCTTTGATCAGAAAGTCGATTTACTACACCAGTGTGAAGTATACTTAAGTTAAGAATATAACTATAATGAAGTATGTATATCACTGAAGCACTAACAATATTTATGTACCTAATATTTTGTGACAGTAGAAATCAGTCACCCTCATACTTAAAGGCCAGCATACTTTTATACAAATAAAATACGATCTTTGTTTGATAATTAATAAGCCCTCATTCGCACGAGAGTTTTTTTTAACGGACGTTAAAAAAGCGTTGAAATATAGTATGAAGGTTAAATGAAGGTCTATTTCCAACGCCCAAAAAAAACGTTGTGTTTTAAAAACGGTGTCGTATGTCGCTGTCCGTATACTTGGGAATGCATTTGTTGTATTGAACGCTTTTAAAAAAACTCTCGTGCGAATGAGGACTTAGATAGCTCCTTAATTTTAGTGATATTATTTTTAACAATACGTCTGGCACGAACTCATTAAGTTACTCGTATCTATTTGTTGTCTATATTTTGACTTGAAACAGGAAGGAGTGTGAAGGACGAACCGAAAATAGTTTCGTCATGAAAAATATAAATGAACCAACTGAGTGATGACTATGAAAACACTGCGCCAAAAACGTCTTGCATTAGGGTCGTTCTCTATAATTAAACATCAATACCGTTACAAAAAGTAAATAAACAGGGTATGTATGGGTCGGGGGGAGCGGAGTGGGTCTCGACTATGACTAATGTGCCCCGATCCGTCAGTGTCACTCGCGGGAGGGGGGCCACTCCAGCCAGGGCCGGAGCCGGTATATCCTTTCAGAATAACATTTTCTCTATTCAAAGATACGTATCTATATGTAAATTATGGATTTTTGTACTCTTGACAATCTGATCGCATTCCACGGCTCGACGTTAAAAACAAATTGTGTTAAGAATTTTTGTGGAATGCAAAGGGGAGTCGAGTATTTATTTTATTTATTTTATTCTTTACAAGTTAGCACTTGACTACAATCTCACCTGATGGTAAGTGATGATGCAGTCTAGGATGGAAACGGGCTAACTTGTTAGGAGGAGGATGAAAATCCACACTCCTTTCGGTTTCTACGCGACATCATACCGGAACGCTAAATCGCTTGGCGGTACGTCTTTGCTGGAAGGGTGGTAACTAGCCACGACCAGCAATTAAGAAATAAAAATTAAAAAAAAATTAAGAAATAAATATTAAAAAAATTAAGAAATAAATATTGAATGTTGGTTTTTTAAATGGCTGCTTTTAATGTCCTAATTATAAAGCTTTTGAGCAATACTCTTCAAATAATAACAACAAAGACAGATGACATTTTAAAAAGTAATCATGATTTTTAAACAATGATTTATTACCATGTTTGCTTGCTTGCTAGAGCCGATTCCCACTACACTTCATCAACTTACTATAAAAAAACAAAACTATGTCACAGATTAAAGTTGATGATGAGTTCCTCAATGATAAAGATGCTTGAAGGCCATTGGATCAGTTTCCACCCTCACACAGGAGTAAAACTATAAGAAATTGTAGTATTGTCATCAAAGGTAAATTATAATATTGTATGATTTTTTTAAAAGAGCAACTGTTGAGTTTCTTGTCGGTTTCTTCTCAGCAGAACCTGCCTTCCGAACCGGTGGAAGAATCTTTACAAATAGTCAACTGATACTATTATACTGATAGTCAATAGCCTACTTGAAATAAATGAACTTTGATTTGATGTTTTATTTTGAATTTTTAAAAATACATCCTGAACTTAACATTGGAAGTCAACACAATATACATACTTCATTAACAATTTGAATGAAAAAAGTATTTCCCATCCGTCTCTGGTTATTATCTTGGTCCTTTGAAATTGGTTTCCGCACAGAGCACTGCGCCAGATAGATACTCGCGACGAGGCCCTGTCCCTTGGGACATTGCGTGAGTACAATTAAAAATAAAATACTTTTTTATACAACACTGAATGGTGCACAAAGTGTATCAAAAATTGTGATCACCGAATTATAATTGTATTTTCCATAACTCTGGAGTAAAATCCTTTAGCGAAAATTAATTTAAAATGTTCAAAGAACATGTGTTTTAAAATTAAAATTTTCGGAGTAAATAATATTTCTTTTGATAATAGACCTTAAAATGTGTCCCTTATACGCATTCTTAGAATTATGACGTAGCAAAACTTTAAAATTTTAAAATGCAAGGATATATCTTTATCTATCCTTGTGTGTGTTGCGTGTGTTACATGGATAGTCGGAATTACTTGAATTACTTTGTATTAAAACATAAAAAGTTTTTCTTTTTTAGTTGAGAACATATTATTTATGCATTTCGGCTCCTATAAGTGGACTCGTCAACACCTGGAAGTTATGGTAAATACTTCCCAGCAGCCTGTATAACCACAGCATTCTCAAATTTTGTACCATCAAAATTATCTTGCAGGGCATGCTCGAAATAGGCCGTATTTTCCCCCAAATTTATTGTAGTATAAAAAGATCCTCATAGGTCTCTTATTTTTAACCGATTTCAAAAAAGGAGGATGTTCTCAATTCGAGTCTATGGTTTTATATTTTTTTTCGTGTGTATGTTACGCGATTATAGGTGCTTACTAGAAATCATACCGAAAGAGCCGGGTCAGTAACTACCGTTAAGATCCTTATGCCTTGGAATAGCTGTTCTCCAAGAAAGTGCTATATTCCCAAGGTTTAAATATTTCTAGACTTTTTAACTCATTGACCCTGGATTGAGTTAAAATATCAATAATAATTAATTTGTTTTTAAAAATTTTAAGTCAGTGTTGATAAAAACTAAAACTACTAACAGGGAATTTTTAATTAAGAAGTTGGTTAATTATTATTATGGCCCAAATTAAATATTGTACAAACTGTTATGATCGTGTTACATTTTCTTCATTTACAACAGTAATTAGTTGAAGTGACAAGTAAGCAAACACCAGCAAAAGCCTTCATATCGTCCACCCCATTCATTTATGTGTGTATTGAATAAACATGGGCACAATGAGTTATATAATTAAATTAATTAGTAACGTAGCACAAATACAGTAAGTTTTAATTCAATACCCATTGAAAGAAAGTTTGCCTATCAAAAATCAACCAACCCGCTTCCTTATTAAGTGTCATTTTTCATTGGAGATATATTTTCGGAAGCTTACGAAATGGAATTCAGTGGAAGCGGGCCTAACTGAGCTTTGAGTTCTAGGTATTACAGACTATTGTTGTGTGGCTTTATATTCGTAGATGTTTTTGGAATTTGCTTGGAAAATGTTATTGGAAAATGAAACTTATTTCACATTTGGGAAAGGCTATTTCACTTTGATGCAATATTAGGTGTTCCGTCCCCCGCTTCTTTCCTCAGCCTCTTAGACAAATTACGTAACATTTGTCCAAATGATGGCGCGGGCGGCGGAGAGAATGAATTTAAATTATCATTCAGTGGTACAAACATACTGCAACAGTGCCCAAAATCAGGTTTACGTGGGTGCTCGGATAAAATTCTTTCAATAAGTAAATAGAAATAAAAGTTTACCCAGGTAGGTACCAGTTAATTACGACACGAACACGGGAATAGCTGGGAAATTTTGTTCAATAGGTATCTAAAACCAACAATTTCTTGAATACGTGTCATTGAAACAGTTTCCCATGATGATAGTAAAAAATATATCTTCAGTCTAGATTTGATAGCTCGTACGTGCAAATTGATGAACTTTACAGGAGGGACAACTTCGAACAGTGCGTGTTGCCAGTGATGACTTACGGATCCGAGACTTGGTCGCTAACTATGGGCCTTATAAGAAGGCTCAAAGTCACTCAGCTGGGAATGGAGCGGGCTATGCTTGGGGTTCCTCTGCGTGATCGAATCAGAAATGAAGAGATCCGCAGACGAACTAAAGTCAATGACATAGCTCAGCGAGTCGCGAAGCTGAAGTGGCAGTGGGCAGGCCACATAGTTCGAAGAGCCGATGGACGTTGGGGTCCATCGGACGGGAAAGCGCAGTGTTGGTCGACCCCCCACTAGGTGAACCGAAGACATCAAGCGGGTTGCAGGGAGCCGCTGGATGATGGCTTACTTTCGTCGAAATTCGATCCTTCCCCACTGGTACCTACCCGTACTTACCTACTTCTCCAAAAGAGCTCTGATTCCAAAAGTTCAACTACATCCACAGTAATCTACTACATACTACCATAAATTGTTTAAAAAATAAGTTTAAAATATCCTATTGCAGCATTAAAGCTTGCATAAAATATGCTGGAGAATATGACGTACACAAATTATTTTATTTTTTAATATTAAATGTTTAAATTGCTAATATTTTTTAAATATCTAACTTACTTGAAAAATAAAGGATGCACACCACTCCTATGCGTCACTTTCCGAATGTTTGTTACACTTCCCATGAATTCTTTGAAGCGGTCGTTTTGGACGGGGAAGGAAATTGAGTAATGGCACCGTCACAGATGGCATCGCGGTAGATTGATAACGCTGAATGAAGAGCGAACCGTCCTATTGTGTCGCGAAGTAGTGTAGTGGGTACCTACCTTTATTTATAAGGTAGTTTTGGGTAATACTTTGAAGATACTCTGAACTTTGCGAGTATTTACTAAACCAGCTAAAAGATTTTGGTTGTTGGTTAAATTATTATTTAAGTTTTTCGTGTTAAGTTTAACCAACGGAAAATAGACGATTCAATCGGATATTCCGAAGCCCTACGTTTATATTTTTAATAAACACAAATAACTTAGTCTATACTCAATAGCTAAGCTAGATGTTCTAAAATGAAACTCGTATACATGCAAAGATAAAGATGTACAGCCTAAACCGCTTATTATATTTCCAGAAAAACAAAGAAAACAGGCACGTAAAAATCTAGACACCCTTAAGGTCGTCAACTATTTAAAGAACGGCGATTAAAAAAACGTAAACCAAAAGTTGTCAAAAGTCTAACTGCGTAAGAAATAAACTAAGCATTATACTTTATAACAAAATAAAATCGAAATCAAGGTGCACTAACTATTACGTAAAACATAATAAACCGACTAAGATCTTAAAAAAGGCGTACCTTATTACGTAAACTTAAGGTAGGTACGTCCTAAACGCTAAAATCTACACTTTTTCAATTTACTTTAATTTACCAATTGGGTAGTTAAAGCTGATGTTTATCACACAACGTGAACGGAATCATAAGATACTTTTCGAGCACTTAAGACACCGAGCTTCACAAAATCCTCAGTTTGACAAATAGTTACAGAGACAACGAAACACGTATACACCTCTCTGGCTGCAAGACCCGCGTGTGGAGCCTAAGAAAAAAACAATGGGCTCGTGATGAAGACGTAGCCATTGTGAACGACGAGCGAGCCATATTTCACGGCTTTGTATGCCCGCCTGCGATTAATTCTAGATATCTCCATTCCCTGTGCGATAGCGTGATGAAACCTTTTTTGATTCAGTGTGTTAATGCGTAGGAGACAATGGTCTTGTTCTACATGCTCAGATGAGTACATACTCACGGTGTTATATGGAACATGAATGACAACGTCGTGTGAAAAATATTGCTGTGAAATTGGGATGTCGACTTTCTGAATAGAATATTGAATTTCGAATATTTTCTGAAACTTTTAAACTTTATATTTAGTCTAGAAATTAGTAATGTTTAGTGAGAATCATCGACTTCGTCACAGCAAATGCAATAACTAATTTTTATGTATTGCCTGTGGCAAATTCATATGTAGGTACAAGTATTGCGTCTATACCCATATTTTGGTACAACCTACTTAATATTTCTTCAAGTTATATGATCAGTGATCATTATAGTAAGCGCATTATCAACTGAATGGTCATAATTTTCCTAACTAATTCTATAGTAGTTATAGTATAAGTAAATACATAAGTAAATAGACATATGAAATGAAAGTCAGACTACTTAGTAGATAACAGGTTTATTATAACATGTACTTTGTTGTGAAAAAATAAAGAAAAATACTTATGCAAAAATATTTAATTTGCAATCCATGAAAACATGACATACGTGAAGTCACAAAAATCTGACAAAATACTATCAACACGCTATCTTCTCTCACACAAGAGCATCTATAGAAGATATTGACCCTAGTATTCATTAGCAAAATACCATTTCATATTAAAAATAGCACAGCCCATTAAAACGAAGCCATCCATTATAGATTACCCATCCCCGCACTAGCTGGGAATTATTAATTCGATACAGAAGGTAAAAACAGCGGTCCAAAGTGATTTCCATACTCACCTACTTTAGAAACGAGACATTATGCAAATAAACTAAATTGAATCACCGGAGTTAAATGTCGTATAAGATAAAAACGACGGAGCAATCTACAAGCCAATGGGAAGACGTTGTATTTACATATTTGGTGCCCTATTGAATATGTATACGCTGCCTCGAGACTGGTGTCGGCGTTTACTCAGCCTTGTATCATTAATGGCCACTATCACTTCGATCCTGGTGAAATGGGAATAACTAGGTGTTGTAGTTGTATTGTCCATCGACCTAGTTGTTTTAAAAAACAATACAGACATGAAAATTCCTTAAAGTGTAATTATTATGAATATATTACGTGCATTAACCTCGCTAGCTCTCACTTTCAAGGAGTGAGCTGAAATACAAAATGTGCCTTTGCCCCTTACTTGCTGTCGCAGTTACTTACTCTAAACACAGATATTTTTGCAAGGAAAAAAGAACATGTAGGATTCACTTACTTATGTGTGCTTGTCAAGCCAATATAAAAAGTCGTATAAAAGTTGTTTTTTATTTAGTCTGGTTATTTTCTTATTTTTATAAATAAACAAAAACAAATAAAATGGAAAAGTTGGTTACATGTTAATAACTTACAACCATTATTTACATTTCAGATTACAACAAACGGACAAACTTGTCAGTCTGTGAAAATCAGTTTGAATGTCAAAGTCAAAGTCAAAATTCATTTTTTGTTTTGGCTTAGTTTACAAGCTCTTTCGAAACGTCAGGTAATAATATTAAACTTAAGATAATGGTGATAATAATTATTCGAAAACTTAAAATTAAAGTTACGAGGGTTCCAATGTATGCAATAACATACGTACAAACCCCGACAACACTCGAAACATGATTTCGTTCCAAAAATCATTTAACATGGACTGATAGTTACTAGAAATCATAAAACTATCTATCTTATTTTATAGAGCATTCTAACGCAAACAAAAATTTGAGTAGTATAAAAATACAGTAGATACAGATAAAACGCGTATGTATAGAATGTCTCTTGTGTCCGATTCTAATTAAAAAATGCACCTTTCCACTCCGACGCGTATCGTCGATTAGATTTATGAATAAATAAACAAGTGCTTATATAATTTGTGCCCGGGATTAAAATTCAAATATTCTGACAAGTCAATCTACTGAGATCCCGCGCGGACGAACCCCCCTCCCCCCACGTGCTCGTGCGGACAATACGCGCCCGGCCCTAACGTATCAAACGGTGATGTGTTTCTATTTATTGTAGGTACTCGTATAATATGACAGTATTATATATAAATTACTTAAAACTACTTTAGAAGTAAATGCAGTCACTAGCAAACGCCCGCGACTTCGTCCGCGTGGAATTTAGTTTTTTTACAAATCCCTCGGGAGGCATGGATTTCACCGGGATAAAAAGTAGCCTATGTGTTAATTCAGATTATAATCTAACTCTACCTACTTCAAATTTCAGGTGATTTGACGAAGACCTACGTTCTTTAAGCAGTTACGTAAAGAAACATGGTCTTTAGATTTTGTTAAAAAGGCAGATATTGTGGAAAAACAGCATAAAATATAAATTACCAAATACATGTTATAGTAGTGTTATTGAGAAGTACTTAAAGTTACATAAAGTGTATTCCTGACAATAACCATAAATATCAAACGTTATACAGTCTTAGGATTCGACTATAGCACCGCGCAAACTCTGCCACAATTAGCTTAGTTTACGGAGACACTCCTTTTAGAGTAACCGCACAGAAGAAACGTACATATAGTGAATGATTGAAGCTAGAACATGGGATTAAACCTACCGCTGAAACCAAACATTGAAATGAAACTTGAGATTTTTCACAAAATTTTTATTCTATAAAAAAAAAATTGTCAAAATTTATTTTACCGACAAACTTGGCTTTATAAAAGCGTTAAAAAATGTAAAAGTTTGGGAAGAAGAATGGCAGTACAATTAAAAAATGATCTCTTAATTTACAAAAATTAAAACATCAAAATCAAACACAAAAGACGCCATATTTGGCCGGCAGGCACAAAATGAACGCACCGCTAACAGAAAATAAGGGACACATAGAAAGACAGGAAGGGCTCGTGCGAGCGAGAGGTCAGTAAAAAGAGTCCATAAACGAAAGGGAAGGGGATAGTGACGCGATGATTGAACGCGCCACAAGAAAAATGATCACCCGTCAAGCGGCGACTGAGAGAAACTACCCCTAGCGAGGTCAGATAAAGAAGGATATAGTATTAATACTCGCGAGGGAAGGGGACGGAGTGAACCAAAATAGGGGTGACGTGCGGTGATGGATTATGCTTTTCTCTCTAAAGAAGGGAGGGGCTCACAGGTCGTTATGGAAAAAGCTGAGGGAAGTGGGGGCCGACATGTGTGAGACGCGGCCAAACCAATGGGGCCTTTAATTGATTCTTATATCACTTCGAAAATAATGCAATTAATTAATTGATTGATCTGACAAAGAAGTTCTTAATTTACATAATACAAGAAAATATAGTAAAATATTATTAAAAATATAATATAAAAATAATATATTTAAAAATATTTTAGCAAAAAAATCGACTATTAGTCGATTTTATGTAGTCAACGCGTACACTTTTGTGGTACGAAATATTTGTCGAAATATACTATTATTTAATTTGTCGAAATATAAATTATTATTACCATTTTTAGGTCAAGTTTACTTAATAAGCATATCTTACACCTGTGGTAGGTACTAACATTAAGTCTAAGAATTCCACTCTTAACTCACATATCTATCCATCTTAATGAGCAAAAATATGAACAAAACATTTATAATGCCTATATTATATTTGTGTTTGACAAGTAGACATCTATTTAGAATTTTAGATGCAATATATTAAATTTGGAGAACCTAGTTTTTATTATTAAATAAAATAATTTTTCAACGACAATAAGAATTTCTACATCATTATTTATTAGCAAATCAAATTTATTTTGTAAGAATATCGTGTACCTATAGTTACAAGTAACTAAACAGATCATGTATCACCCTCAATCGGCGACCCCGTCCAGCAGATTAAAATTTCTCCGAGGGAACACAAAATGCCACTCACAGAATGCTTTTGTCCAGTTTGAGGAGCGCTTATTGTTTTATGCCTTTGTTGTATGAAAATTTAAATCCTTAATTATTCATAGGATTGTTTTGCTTGACAATATTTTCACAATAGGCCAAGGGTTTCGCTGGGGAGGTAATCGGTTTGATTAATAAATTGTCAAGTTGAATCCAGTGTTAGAATATAAATTGTTACCGCAGATATTTCATTCCATTATTAAAGCGGGAGTCATTGTTTTACGAAATGTCATACCTTATCCTGTCACCTGATTGTTTCTGTGTAATGGCTTCCGATGGTAATATTTTGAGGATTTTAATAACGCAGAAAAGTTAATTAGTACGTAACTTATCATTTTAATTGATATATATTTTATGATAACAAAAATATACCCAAGAATTTGGTACTTACATTAGGTTAACGTGATCAACTAGGAGTAGGAGTATTATTAAGATAAATATTAAAGATAAATAAAATGCTTTAACAATGAAAATTTGATATTAACAATATTGTTTATTATTTAATTATTTTAATGCAATTAATTTCTACATTCTACAAAAAACATGTTTAAATTAAATTAAGCCTAACCATGATGCAACACAAACCACAGTTGGTTTTACTGTGCACTGGTTATTATTACATATACAAAGTTGATATATAAAAATATATCAAACAATTATTATTTATTTACTAAAATATTATCCATCATGAAAATCATAAGTATTTATTTAGTAAAATTAATTTCACCGAGCGGTAGGCTCACTCTAATAAATTAATTTAGACAAGAAGAAGATGTAAAAACTTCAAAACAGCAATTACGTTTTATTGCCATCCATTAAATTAATCATCGGCGAAATTAATTTTTCATTCGGACAAATCGCCGAGTGGTTGGTACAAATGTTTGGGAGCTTGATTGATATCTGGGCATGAATAAGAATTTCGGTACTATCGACATCTGGCGCACCGCGATTATATGTGAATAAATATTAAAATAATAAACAGTTACATGTACAATTAATTAATTATATTATATTACGTAACAACGTAGGTAAAGTACGCAATTTATTATATAATAGTAGACGCCGTGCGGTTTTACTCGCGTGGTTCCTGTTCCCGTAGGAATACGGGGATAAAATATAGCCTATAGCCTTCCTCAATAAATGGGCTCTGTAACACTGAAATAATTTTTCAAATCGGACCAGTAGTTCCTGAGATTAGCGCGTTCAATCAAGCAAGCAAACAAACAAACGAACAAACATACATACTTTTCAGTTTTATAATATTAGTATAGTTGTACAATGTACATACATACACGTCTTCTTTGTTTACTTAATAAGGGTTATAAATATACATATTGATAATTAAGAAATTTATTTAATTATAAAAAGATATGCATCTGTTACTTTACAAGTGATCAAGTGTTACTTTACATGAGAAGCATTTTTAATTATTTTAAATAAGCGGTAGCTTTAAATGATTTAGAGTTTGATTACGATGCTACGTAGAATTCAGCCAATTAGTTAATTAATCGTCAATTAACTATAGGTGAAAGAAGTGCATTCTTGTTGAAAATATGAAAAAGTTGTATTAAAAGAAACCTAATAAAAAATTTTGAATCGACAAATTATTACAGTTGAAAAATACGTATGACGAAAAAATACAATTGAAAAAATTGTAGCATGAAAAAACGCAAATATTAATAATATAGTTGATAAATTTAATCTTATAACCGATTCGCAACTATGAGTAACTCCAAAGCAAAACGTAATTGATTTACCGCGTCATTGTTTCGAAGTCTCGCCGGCCAACTGTCTCATTAACGATTCACAAGAGCAAATTGTGCTACCTAATTTCAACCGAATGAGCAAAGACAATACCGTATTTATGTTCAGCAATCAATCACACAAAGAGGCGATGTTTCGGCCAACTGGCTAACACTGAGCGTGGCGATGTACTGAACAACCTTAAAAATCTTAGAAAAGCCATTAGTACGTTGACAAATGTCGAACGCCACAAATACGTGCGCATACGCATTTCAAATACACAAAAGGTAACATTCAAAGAAACAAATGCCTTTTATGTGTGTGCTAATGAGTTCATTTTGTAACCGCGCTTTAATATTCATAACGAATTTAATTCTTGCTTGTTTTTGTTATACCTTACGTGTTGCTTTGATTTAATTAGTAGCAGTTTGTTTTAGGCATGTAGTGGACACTCGTTTGTTTGTTTGGCGTAACTAATACGTACTTTACTTATTTCCTGCTTTTTTACCACAAAACGATGCACTTTTCTTTGATTTGATTTATTCATTTCGCTCAGATTTGATTTTGTAACGAGCACTTTTAGACATGATTCAATTAATGTACAAATTAATTTAAAATTGATCTCAATCAATTTGTATTCGTTTACAGCCATACATAAAGAGTTTAATCGTAGGTCCTAATTAAAACAAAATAACATTAAGAACTAGTTTCTGGATGAAATGCAAAGAAAACCTACCTACTTTGGACAGTAGTAAATCACAAAAATAAGTTTGTTGACATCCCTATCCACAATACATGAGCGTGCGATTATTTTGATGGATTCCATGAGAATATAAGCATCAGCACTCCCCCGAAATCCCGAAATCGAACAAAGGGAACACGTGAGATTCCCTTCGCATCCTCGGCTAATGCTCACCCCACATCGAGAAAGGAGATGTAAAGAAAAATGCGTATTTATAGCAAATACTCGTACTCAAACAGTTCTACATTGTGTACGAGTCAAATAAATGAGTCTCATTTTTCGTGGTGTCAAAAAATCTGAATGGAAAAGAAAACGCTGCGGCGAAAAAACGGCAGGCACGGTGGTTTTTATTTAGATTTTAATGTAATACTGATTTGGGATGTTTTAGATTAATTGCGTTTTACCTGAGACGGCGGCTGAGAGGGTGACGCTGAAAGAGTTCGCGACGGAGATCGATCGCCCGACGTAGATTGAAAGGAGCGACGTGAAAGGTAATTATTCATTTGGCGACTAGAATAGAACACTTTTGTACCTTTATCTCGATTCTTTTTTTCGAATTTTGCACGAAATTTGCAAGTAAATGGGTGAAATGACACGGTAATTTATTTTGTTTCGCACATTCGAATTCTCACGTACCTAGATACTGTTTATAATATGCATTTACTGATGGTTAAATAAAACATTATTGAAATTGTAATGAACTCGAATAGTTATATAGTAGGATAGATTTAAAGATATAATATCCGTTTAAATATTATAAAAGAAGTGCAAAAATAAACGCTCTAAATTGGACCGAACATTGGTCGGTACTTTGAAACTCAACAAAAGCTAAAAACAAATTGTAACCTTTGTCTACTTTTAGCACAGCGAGAAAAAAAATTGCACGCCGGCGTCTTCACAATAGAAAATAGAACCCGGAAGATTGCACAATGGCTAAAAACAAAGCGCCAGAAGCACATGTGATCCTGACCTGATTCCCCAAACACTATCAAAGACGGAAAGACAATTGACGCCAGGAGCGCCGTCTCAATAGCCTTTATGATTTATGTGACACTTTTTGACGTTATATGACGCACGCCTCATTTCCATACCTCCACTTGTGCTTTGCACATTTTAACGTACACACTTGTTTTTTCAAACGGACTACGCAATGGTAAGACTCCTTAGCATTTGAATAAACATTTGGTTACCAGATTAGGTTTCTATGAAGAACTGTACGAGAGTAAACACATTGTGCTGAATGAGAAGCGACGTATAATGATATATGAAATACAATGTTACCTATACATTATCTATATATATATAAAAATGAATTGCTGTTCGTTAGTCTCGCTAAAACTCGAGAACGGCTGAGCGGATTTATCTCATCTTGGTCTTAAAATGTTCGTGGAGGTATAGAGAAGGTCTAAAAGGTGAGAAAAACTAGAATAATTGCCGGGAAAACCATAAAAACAACCGTTTTCTATTTCTCATACAAATGTTTAAGAGTTAAGCAGAAGAAGTAGGGGAGGGAGGGGTAGGGTAGGGTTAGAGTAGGGAAGGGAAGGGAAGAAGTGCACATAAGTCAAAGCGAAGCTTGACCGGGTCCGCTAGTAATATAATAATCTCCTCTCTACCATTACGTCGCTCATATCTGATTTCTTTGGAAAGTTCAAGATTATCAACGGGATATAAAGTTGTCAAGTTGTTATAAAATTGCAGGTCTCATGTCTATAATTTTGTTAGACTAGAAAATTATAGTAGAAACCTAGGCTTTCCTCTCAACGCAGCCTAGGCATCAAACTCTGATATGCGATAAGAGTTCAAGATTAAAAGATATACGTATTATATATATAGGTATATATATTATATATATACTATTATATAACTAGGTATATATATTATATATATACCTAGTTAAAATAGTTGTTTTTTATCATATTTGGAAGGACGGATAGGTACATTTAAAATACTGCAATTATCCGATACAAAGAGGAAACTTTTCAATTATTTGCTTCAGCAAGATTGCTTGTGTTTTCGCAGACCCTAATATAGTAGAAAGTATCTATCCAGATTATGTGCATTAAGGATCTAATTGATTTACCGTGGTTATATAAGAATTATTTTATCCTCATTATGTATTACTTGAGATGGCTTTACCTATATCTTCAAATTATGATGTTAGATAAAGATACAAAACTTCACCATCTACATTAGAGAAAGTTAATTTTTCCAGTTACATGCTCATCATTTCAGCAGAAATACCTACCTACATAAGGTAAGTAACGTGTAAATAAATATTTATGAACAAGTGTTCATAAATATTTGTTGACCTTAATAGCTTTAGAGGTAGACCGATTAAGCTTGTATTACTCGTATATTTCTTATTAACTAATAATCCTTTTTCTAATTATCTGATAACCCATTCGTTCCAACTTATGAAATTCTCCTAAAACTAATCCAAACGCTTCTTCCGTAATTTAAGTTAAAAGTTCGATGACTTCAAAATTATTATGTTCTGAACATCTCAATACACAAGTAACGAGTTGGTCATTAATTCAGGGATATATCGCGAGATAACTTTATTCTGGTAGCCGACTGCTTTGTATGCCGCGGTCCATGCGTCCGTCGTTACGATCCTACCACTTTGATTTGCAGCTACGTTTTTATATCTTGAATCTTACAGTGCACGCAATAAGGAGGTTTCATCTGCAGTTTAGTATTTGCAACCGTAGCTCTCTCGCTTTTGTCTTATTGGTCAACCATTACGCCTAAATTTAAACTCTTCATTATATCGTGGCAGTGAGAAAAGTCGCGATAACAGACGCGTGGATAAAATGCAGGTAATGAATTTTGATAAAGCTGTGGTGTTTGTTGGGGCATAGATAAATAATAATGGTAAAACTTGTTTTGATGGAAACGCTAATAATGACCATGTTGACAGCGCCTCAGATGAGGCTAGCTGATAATCTTGTAATTTATTGCCGGCTTACGTTGCTAGTTATCGGATAAAAAATAACATGTGTATGCATTAACCTAAAAGAGGTCTCCACAGTCGATAATTTTATATCTCTTATTAATGGAACTAGGAATTTCAGCTGTCTTAGTTTAATAATAGTGTCTTTGTAGAAATATACTCAATGTGAAAACCTCTAGAGATAAATTTGGTAGAAATGGCTAGGCACTATTGGCCTATGTTACCAATAGGTAATGTACTCGTAGACTATTAAAATAAATATAAATAAATAGTTATATTGAATGCTGTTTTTAGTTAGCTTGTAAAAACAATAATCTCATCTTCAATTGGGTAATAACCCACAGCAGGGCCAGGCTTCTTTCCATATAGATATGTGAGAGGAAATGCTTTTTTTTATGGTTACTAGGCTTGCACTTAGCTACAATCATGATGGAAAGCAATGATGAGGTCTAAGATGAAATGCGCTTGCCTAGAAAGTGCCTATTCACTCTTGCCTTGCCTTGTCTTCTTGAATTTTGAACAAAATCCTAGATATATAATAATTTATTTATTTTGCTAATATCCGACGAACCCACGCGACAACGTCATCCAGGTCCGACAAAATACTCTCTACGTACGTTTCACCCCGAACCCGGAGCATCCTCAGGAGATGTTGACTCTACAACGTGCAATTGCAAAGTTTTCTTTGCAAAGCTTTCTTATATATTCATGATGAACTTCCGCAAAGTAACGCCTGCTACTATCCAATATTTAAAAGTCCTAGATGGTTAATAAAAACTGTGTAATATAATTTTATATGGAGCATAATGGCATGGAACATAATTCCACATAAACCAAAATCGATTAAGAATAATCGATACTCCGTAGAGGAGGTTGGGGGAGGTTGTCTCTGCAGCGGGCGTTGACTAATCGAGACTCGTCCGCGCGGAATAAGAGTGATTGCGCGGCGCGGTCGTATGCCTGTGCCCTACCTACACAAACCGACATTATTTAAGAAATCAGCCTGCCCGAGCGGCAGTGGAATTTACCGCCTACTCGATATTTTGTTCTACATTAACTCTTAACTCGGTTACCTTTGCACAAAACGTAGGATGAAGAAAGACAGTACGAATACCACAACAGAAAGTTTGTCTGAAAAGTTTACAGTTTTAATTGACATATTTGTAAGAATTACTCTTAAGTTGTATGTTATCGCCGCGTTGCAACGACTTGCGGTACGGATAGCTTCAGTGTGCTCGTGGCGTTCGAGCCGTCCACATCTCTTGTTGTGTAATTCTTTATGGGTTACTTGGGATAGGCGGGGAGAGTGACTTGAGTGGAAAAGGGGAGTGTTCGTTAACCCTACACACATCGTTCACAAGTGCGTGACTTCACTCAAGGTCATTCTCTGCCATTCTAGTGTTTTATTTTGGTTACATTTTGATTTGTTAATAAAGTTGTCCTGACAATTGTTGTGAATCATAAACCTTTGTTCGACATTAGTTTTCTTATTTTTGTAATCACTTCTGAGTCTGCTAAAATGTATTTATTTATATTCAAATTACCATTTATAGAAAATTATCCATGTTAGCTTTAGGATGCTAAAACTTTTACCATGATAATTAATTAGAGTATTGAAGAAACATAGGGGTTAGTTATTAATGATTACCACGACTACGACGAATGTTGATATTATTATTAATTATCCATCAAAAATCGAAATCGAATAAAGGGAATCCCTAAGTAGTATTCAATATTAATCATAGTTAATCATAGCTCGGTAAACGATCGACGTCATTAACGTATAATTTGCACGCAATCGCGGCATGCGATCACGCCCACAAACTATTAAATGCGCATTGCAACCGATTTCATTATTACCCATAGCCTGTAATAACGCGTAAAATCTAGCTACCAATTAAGATAAGCAGCTTTGAACTAGTCTAAATATTTAAAATATTAACAAAATTATTGTGTTGCTACACCAAAAACATTCTGATCAGCATTTTTCTGCGACCTGAATTAATACAGATTTTGCGAGCTAGACGGTTTTTTATAGAAAGTATTTGTATTCCTGTACATTTGCTTATTTCATAGGTCTGAAAAATTGGGAGAAATTAAAAGAATTAACAGAATATGTGCACAAGACAGACATTCTCCATTACGCTTTTAATATTTTAGCCAGTTCTATTTGTTCTAAAGCGGACATCCTTGACCGATCGAGAAACCGTAAGTCGTTGGGTACTTTTAATTGCGAACTTAATCACTTGAAGAAAAAAGAAGCGAGACAAATTGATCTACTTTAAGTTTGCGAATAACTTGTCTGTAGTCTGAAGGAACTGTAATTATAACGTTGCGCTTTCTTTACTTATTATTTAATTAATGTACTTGTGTACCAACAAGTAGAACCCCTTAAAAATACCACCTGTTTGTTTTTGTACTTATTTGAGCCTACAAATAGTTCTCAGACTCTTCTTTAGGCAGCAGGCAGGTCATCTCCTCCCGGATAAAAATCCAAGTTGGGGTACGGGCCTTGAAGCTATGCCTCCTCGCCGGGGTAAGGCGCGGAGGATCTTGTTCCCCTGATCATGTTCTTCCAGCTTCCAGCTTTCGGAGCTGACGCCTTTCGGCCTAAGGGTAGTACAGGATGTCAATCAAATGTGCTGGGGCGGTGTCAAGTCCAGTGGAGTGCCCAACGCGGACTGCGATGCTATCGCTGTCCTTCGCTAGGGCTGTTGGGGCTATGTCATATTTGGTATGTGCGTCATCCATCTCGTCGCCATCTTCGTCGCCGTAAGCGTCTGCGCCTGCAGGTTCGGCTACTTGGAGGAGCTCGCGAGGTGATGGTACGGTCCGTTATCCGTGCGCTCGAACATACGGTGCTTTAGATTCCGGATGAATTCTTCCACGATGTTCGTCCTGGTGTCTCGGTGTATGACGTCATTCCTGACGTATCTCGGAGCTCCGGTGGCAAGGCGCAAGCACTTGTTCTGCCGGACCTGGAGCCGGTTCTTCTGGTACGCGGAGCACAGGGCGTACCAGGCTGGCGCCGCGTACGTGAGACGGGAGCGGACATAGGTGCTGATGATCTTCAGCTTGGTCCTCAGTGGGAGTCGGGGTGTTAGTACCTGGTGCAGCATCAACCTGGCCGCCGCAGCCTGACACAGTGTGGTCCACCATGCAGATTATATTCAGGCTGGCGTCGATGTAGCATCTCAGGTAACGGACTAAGGTCTGCCATTCTATGCCCTGCCCTCAAAGCTGGAGATTACGTAGCGGCCTCCGAATGTTGAATGCTATGGCGGCCGTGTTTCCCATATTGTCTGCCATTCTCCACTTGCCCAACCATTCGGTTAATAAATCCAGCAAACGCTGCATTTTGTTGATGGCGATGATTTGGTGAAAGGATGACGCAAAGTACGCACTGTCGTCAGCTAACAGCGACTACAGTGCGTATTCAGTAGTGTAAACGACGTATAAACACGGTGATAAGCAGCTGCCTTGCGGTACTCCATCTTTAGGCAATCTTTATACAAAAAAGTCCAGTTTTTTAAAGATCGCGTTTTTCACTCCGACTGCAGGAAAAGTTTTTCCTAGATTGATAACACCTCACATAACTATTAGGTATATTATAATATGTTACATTTGCATATAATATCATTTTATTCTATGTAAATACCTAAACTAAATATATTCTTATAAATAAAATTATCTTTGAATTTTTATAGGTACGTAGCATATTTGGTACGTATAGGTACCAAATATGCTACGTATATTTGGTAGATCTGAGAATAAGTTGTTATCTAAATAGTCCATCCAAAATTTAATAGGCAAAACAACGTTTGCCGGGTCAGGTAGTCTATATATTAAAATTTAGAGTATTAATATTTACACAAAATTAAAAGTAGAATCTATAAAATGTAAGCTCCTAAACTATTGAGGTAGAGTTATAATGAAAGCAGCAATACAATAATGAACCAGTAAACACAGCGAAGCACGATATGGACAAGCGAGTAGAGTGATAGCAAACGCGATCGATGCTGACAAATGGCTGTCGACACACGAGTACGCGAACCAGACGTCGGTATGCGACATGCGTGCCGCGGACGCGCGGCGCCCGCGCTGCAGACATGCGGCATAGCGTTAGAGACAGTGGGAAATAATAAGATGAAGAATTTAAAAAATATGACCAATATACCCATTCCCCTCTAACTATTTGGAAAAGACTGTGTCAGGAGTGGGTACGACAAAAGTCAGAACAGTCAGTCAAAGACAGGGTTAGAACGCTGTGCTATTGAGATTTTTTTTATTTCAAAGTAGCCCTTCAATCTCAACTATTTTTAAGTGACACAGTCTAAGACACTAAACTCAATTTGGCTAGATTACTTTTTTCTCACAAACTTACCTAAGCGACATCGCACGGTAAAAGGAAAACGTTTGATAAAAGGCTTCTTTTTTAAAACCATCCATGCTGGGTAGAAACCAGTCAAGGGTATCTATGGATCAGAAAATCTTATTAATGGTCATTAAATCGCAGTCAATTGCTAATTAATTGATACCTAAATAATAAAAAATATAAAAACATCCACATTTTCACTTTAGCCACCGCAGCATCTCGCTTACATGTTTAAAAATCCCACAAAACTTTTGTTAAGGAAAAAGCAGATTATGTACATACTTAGTATTTAGGTTTATATAATTTTGTTTATGAATGAAACTTTTACGCCTTAATTAAGTTACTTAGTGACGACGTAAAACTGCCACAAACAAACAAACTCACATGCACATTGACACCTATTAGATAGATCAATGATCTGTTTATGTAATTTATGCCACGAGCTCTTAGTCTATCGCCCGATAGTGTACACGAGAACAGTGCGATCAAGGCATGCAATAGCAAAACGATTGCGTGCCGTAGTAGATGGCTGGAAATGTTTGAATGCCCGCATGTCGAGTCGAGCCCCCGCGTTATTGGACGGGATTATTCACGTCATGCAGCCAAGTGATGGGAGATGCTAATCTAACTTCCTGGGAGTGATTTCGGCATTGTTTGCTTTCGGTATATCTAGGCGCGGTTTACATAAAGGTTACGACATGGAGGTGTCTCTTCTATTCTTTAAACTATGTTACTTATTGCTTTTGATAAGTTTTAATGTCTTGAGAAATTTCCAACTAGATTAAGCGTCTGTAGGTACATTAAGTAAACTTCTTCTTCTTCTTCTTCTCTGTCGTTAGTGCTGTCTCCTATTTGAGGTCAGCAAGCATTATATAGATTTGTTTGACTTTGTTTACTTTTACCGGAGTAGTATTCTGGAACTCATCTTTAAACACTGGCGTAAATTTTTGAGCCAAGATACATTGATATAGGTTTGATATAAATAAGTCCGGGCCTTCGTTTGCCTTTTATCTTTCCCGGTACAGTGTACAATAAGCTTCAGCAAGTTATATTTGTAGTGATAAAATACTAATATTGTGAATCTATACTAATTTTATACAGAGGAACTTTGTAAAGTTGTAGGAGGTAATCTCTGAATCTACTGAACCGATTTTTAATAAATTATTTTTCCAATATAAAGGCATGTTATTTGAGAGTGCCCTAAGCTATGTTTTATTACCGTATTCTCACGGGAACTGGAACTACGCGGGAGAAACCGCGGGGCGTCTGCTAGTATGCTATAGTTTGCAGTTTCTTAAACTACGGCTACATCGGATAGAACCCTCGATACTATCACACGAAAAAAGTATAAATTCGACACACAAGTGTCGGCACTGCGTTTATAGATACTGATTAATGATATGGAAGTAAGAAGGGGACGTTGGACGCCATGATGGATGGTGTGCCCGGTTATTAGATAATGGCGGCTCAATGGAATTAGGCGCTTTGTTCTTGCTGCCCTCGCGGTCATGCGTGTCTTCTACTTCGTGGTAGTACCAACTGGCTTGTACCGTTACAGCATTTAGAACGAACAGTCAGGCTACAAAATTAAAAAAAAATTCAAAATTCATTTATTTCAAGTAGGCTCAGTTTACAAACACTTTTGATACGTCAGTTGACTATTTGTAAAGAATCTACCACCGGTTCGGAAGGCAGGTTCTGCTGAGAAGAAATGGTCAAGAAACTCAACAGTTGCTCTTTTAAAAAATTCATAGGTAAATATTATAATTTACACTTGATGACAACATTACAATTTCTTAAAAGTTTTACTTCCTGTGTGAAGGTGGAAGCTGATCTAATGGCCTCCAAGAATCTTTATCATTGAGGAACTCATCAATGGTGTAGCATTGAGGAACTCATCAAAGGTGTAGTAACCTCGACTAAGTAAATGTTTTTTGACAAATTACTTAAAGCTATACATTGGCAGGTCCATCACAAAGGCTTCGGAGTTGGTCATTTTAGTAACACTTGCTCACCCGAACAAGTATTACCAAGCAAAGTTGCTGAGCACTGGTCACTTGACGTTTGGCGTCACTGCGATGGAGATGGAGGTTGGGAAAACCCTTTCCGAGTTGATGTGTCTGAAATGACCCTTAGACGGGCATTAACAGCTCAGTATTCAGTACAGGAAGGTTATTCTGTAACGATGTTTTGTATAACTCGCAAATGAGAATTTTCACCCCTATCTTTCTCTTTCTATAGTATCGTGTTAGACAAAGAGAGATAGAGGTGAATTCGCAGCTCGCTTTTGCGAGTTACACAAAACATTGTTACAGAATAGCCCTCCAGCTCCGATATCGTACAAGTACTATGTCATGACGTCAACGTCCTACGTTCTACAACAGCTGTAAAAAAATCAGCCGTGTGAAGCACGACGTAGCTCCCGGCGTCACAGGAGCCCTGCATTTTGTAAAGTTACAGCGCTGTTATCGTTCGTTTCCATGGCAACTTCGTTGTTAGTAACGTTTTAATTTTGGCCTCCTTCAAATTCTAATAAAACGTGAAAAGTTCGTCGATGAGTGTGAAATAGCGGAATTGCAACCCTGTTCGATAGCAATAGTCCAGTAATGACCGTTAATAGGAAAACAAATGCTTCAAAAGCATCATCAATTGGTTGACTTGTTTTAAATTTTTTTGTAGTAGGCTAGGCAGCAAGACACATAGAAAACAAGTCAAACACATAAAAGGTATAATTGAACAAATTACTCCTAATACCTACCAACTTACAGTAATTCTTACTATTAAATAAACTGCGTTTATCGTTGAAAAAATTATAAGGTCTCAAGTTAAATTAGTAACGGAAGCATGCGATATTTATAAAAATATAAATTTAATTTGATAGACTACAAGTGATTAATAATGTTAGCAAAACATCTGTTATGAATATCGTATCATGCTATCCGGATACAGTTTTATTGGTTTTCACGATTGATTTCAATACTAATTTGATATTTTTTAGTTACTGTCGTTGTATTTAATTTCATTAAAATTATTAGGTGTATTATTTCCTCAAGTTTTTACGATATACGAGATCTCTCTTAATTCTCGTATCTCGTATCTCTGGATAAACGGGTTGTAGAGAATTTACGCATACGAACAAAATAATGATTGCGTACTAAAACCCTATCAACATATTTGAATGGCCCACTATATGAAGGTCGCTAACTGTGCCCTCATAAAAAGGCTCAAAGTCACTAAGCGGACGATGGAGAGAGCTATGCTTGGGGTTTCTCTGCGTGATCGAACCAGAAATGAGTAGATCCGCAGAAGAACCAAAATCACTGATATAGCTCAGCGAGTCGCGATAATGATGATGGCTTCATACCTCCCTGGCTTTTAGTCCTTGCAGGAGAAGGGATTACAGCTTACATCCACCACTCTCCTCCGAAGCAGGTGAGCGAACTTAGAGTACCTATACGTATTTGACTCTTTATACATAACAATCAGATATTAATGATAATATACGGGAACGACTTTAAGGTGTTCTCCATGGCATGGGGAAAGTTCCTCACTCCAGTCTGCTACTTAGATTTGAAGTTTTTAAAAACGAAACCTTATCACCAGGGTGTGTATTAATTGTAATTTATGGGCGTGCGTTTTATGGATAGTCGGAATTATTTGAATTAATTTGTATTTAAACATTAATAGTTTTAGTTAATAAAATATTAGAAATGCAGTTCGATTCCAATAAGGGTTTCATCAAAACCTCAAAGTTATGAGAAATTGTACGAAACACCCTGTCCAGGAATCGCCACATACCTACTCTAACCAATGGACCTACGTGACAGTTCAATGTAGACTGATATTGGAAAATTTGTGCCGCAATCTCCTACAACCTCTAACAATTTAACCTGGATACTGAGAAATCTACGAAGTCTACCACGATGACAAAATAAAAGAACCTTAACAAATTCATTATGAAATACTGTGCGAAATTGTAACAGGTACTTTCTTTGTGCTCTCCTTTTAACCCAAAAGAAAGTGTTTACTGATTTACAACCCATTACAACCACTTGAAGGGTTCAGCCACAAACACGAAAACAAAACATCGTATGCAATTTTTTCTCACTACAGAAAGTATAAAAGGCGTGACTAAAATTCGCAAGAATACAAGCGAAAGTGACCACCGTAGTGCAAAAACACTTGAATAGCCTTAAAAGGAACACATAGACAAAAGCGTATAAACAATCGACCACCTGCGGATAACTGGTCCATTTGAATATTATTCGCAAACAACAATAGCCCAATAGTTTCATTTTCACTTTATTTAACATCTAAAAGCTCAGTACATCCACAATCTTGATCAATACCAGTCACAGTGTACCTTTCTCAAAACACAGTGTCAAAAACGAAACCACATTTAAAACCTTATAAAGTGATAACACACAAGTTTATCAAGATTAAATAATGTTAAAGTATTTACAGCGAGTTATTAAAGTTGTTTGAAAAATACGAAAGTATGTGATGGCATAAACGTATATCACTCGGGTAATATAAAATGGGCTCGATAAATCTATGTATCAGCATATCGGAGATGTCAATAAGGTTGGTATACTCTTGTGTTATTTTCCCGGAGATTTGTGGCCAGGTAGGACCGTAAGCGGTTTTATTTTTGTGAGGTGTGCTCGTAATAATGTGGAATGTTGTGCCGCGGCCCGACGGTTGGCCGGCCGGAGAGGAGGGATTGCCTTAACGTATACAGGGTGTTCGCCACTGACTTACTCGTATATGTAAAAAACGAATGTTCTTTCAATGTTTAACCAGAAATAAGCCAGAAAAACTTGTAAGCGATATGACAGCTAACTATTATTTTTTTTGGGGTACTAATTACAATCGTTTATTTACAAAAATTTACCTAATATTACCTAATATTTGTTAGCTCTAGAGTTGTTAAGTTACACCATTGAGTCACCGTGACCTGTGAGCCATTAAAAAAAACCGGAAAGTGCTTTCAATTTGATCTTAGATCTATTTTTTAATTTATTTTTGTTGGCTGATTGCCGTTGCGATTAAAGAAATCATGGTTATTACTTCTACGGTGTATTTATCATTAAATATACAATTTTCAATGCACTGGCATTGTAAAAGTAAGAGTAAAGACGATGCATTAATTAAATCCTGTCATCATGCAGACATTTGTTCAAAATTTTTAAACATGAGTCACCTTAGTATAAATGTTTACTTAATGTCTTTATAATATCGTTATCGATGGTGATTTTAAATAATATGCATTTACAGACGTTTTTAAGCCGATTTATTTATGTTGTCAATTTTAATACAGCGAATGAGAAAGTTTTTAGGAACACGCTGTATAATCGAGAGTATGATATCAAGGTTAGGCTTAGCGGATACTCCACATGTGGTCAGCCTAATAAAGTGTAATAGGCTTATGCGGGGTCCGCGCGAGGGACAGAGAGCGCTACATCGGCTTAGCGGCCATGTTGTATTATATTATAGATGCCTATCATATTTTGGACCTGCTTCGGACCGGATTATTCTTTTTCTTTTACGCCTCCATCTCCGGAACCGGTCTCGGAGCGACGACCATTTATTGTAGATTAAAGAGGCTTGTTGTCTTAATTTTGAGCCACGCTTTAATTTATGGCCATGTATTAAGTGTGTCCGCCATTTTTACCGTACAACGCGTCATTGATTTGTTCGTTATTAATTCGGCTGCGCTAGTGCCGCTAATATTTTGTGCTTAACTTAATGATTTGGCAATTAAATTAAATTGTTCGCGATGAGGTAGCTAAATTAAAATGTACGGCAGCGCGGTGTTGTATTTCATCGCCGTCCGAATATCATTTGTTATGACGCGATGTTATTGTGATTTTTCTTAGCTGTACAAGTTTTGAAAGATTATGACAAAGATATTAATGATTATTGCAATATTTCATATCATAATCTGTTGTTAGTTTTACACATTTATAAACATTATCTTCCATTTGTCTGGCACGTGGATTTGATTTTAAATTATGCACCTAACTACCTACCTAGCTACAAAATATTTTTTACTCTTAGATAGGTAATATTAGAAACTGAAGGCTATATTTCTGTTTTATTTTTACTATATAAGTTTCTTTGATACTAGGTTTTTGAAGACAAAAACTGAACCTAAACAAATTTAGAAAGTGAACCATTTCCTTTACCGAGATGGTAGGTAAGTCCGTAAGCAAGACAAATACATACTTTCCAAAGCGACGTCCGGGTTACTCAACCTCACTTCGCCGTCGCGTTTATTATTAATCATAAATTCACAGTACAAAACAACAGCGAAACGGCCAAGTGCAAACTCCCATGTCCGAGTGAAAAAAATGACAGTACGCTCCAACAAACCGAAAGGACGGCGCAAAAAGCGGCAGCGGTGAAAAAATATGATTTATCGCGTGAAAAATGTGGAAACACGCGCGGATATGGCGGACGATGAAAACGCCGAGTTTCCACGGGACAAATTTATTAAACGGCTCCTGTTGATTCTATTTTTGGCTTTTTGTATCGAAGCTGTAATGTTTGTGTTGTAACCAATATCAAAGACTAGATTTGATCACTTGAACATTTTATAAACATCCTGTAGACTAATTATTTATTATTAGGTACACTACAATTAACTAAGTAGTGGACTTCTATGTATTTTTAAAAAGTTCTTTGCTTAAAATGTAATAAATTTTTGCAATTACCGCATCCGGTTGTGAATGATCTAATATCTCTGATACTTTTGACCTTAACTCAAGAAAAAAAATGTGACAAAAAGCCTACCAGATTTTTTAAATTAAATTAAAAAAAACCATTATTTTTTTCGTTTAAAAATACAAATATACTCTTCAGCGTTTTTAATACAGTTATATTAGTATATCTAAATGTCAACGAGTAATGAAGTTAAACAACTATCCAAATAAAGTAAACAAAGTGCTGTTAAAAATACATGCAAATCTTAATATCTTAATTAAAAGGCAATCTCCAATCTTACCCATTACTTCTTCACTCAGAAACTCGAACAGGTATACGCCCACCATTTTGAAAAAGGATTTCATTTAGGTGATTTTATTCTGTAAAACGTGCGTATTAACTCGCACGCGTTATTTGCCCACGTATCTCGCATTCGATCTGCGGTGGTAATAAAGTCAACAACCACTAGCCCGGTGGCGATCCCGCCTTCACGTTGTTACGAACGTATCCCATAATAAGCCCCCAATTTTAATGGAGTGCTAAGGAACTGGGTGATCGGATGTTCGATGTTTGATTTTTTTTTACAAGTTAGCGCTTGATGCTTAGTAACGATCCAGTCTTTAATTGGAAGATGTTACTTTAAGTTTATTCAGACTATTTCTATACCACACTGATTTGAATATTTTGTATCGCCACCCTAAATCGCTGGACGTCCTAGGTTTTAGGTAAGTATAGCCAGGTTGAATTTTGCCACCGTACAAAAGCAGATGCAAAATTAAATCATTTATAAGTGGCATCGTCATTAAGATACAATTACGATGTAGGCATTCCTACAGAATTAATGGTAAAATTTTGAAACGAAATCATTACTTTCTTGATTTTTTCATAGAAATTCTCGTAGGTATATAGCAAGATTACAATGTAGAAGTTTCAGAATTTATTCATTACCAATCTTTTCGATTTATCTATTATTAACTGATCCACATACAATATATATGACATAGATTGCATTGCAGTCTATAAAAGGGATGATTGCATCATATTTCCTCAAGGTAAACATCGTATGAGTTAATCCACGTTCACACGTACAAATGGCTAGTAATATTAATCCCGATCTACACGTACTGTCTCCGATGTGTACGCCGGCTGACAGATACGGGCGGCGGATCTTAGGCGGAAATTAAAACTAATAATTCAAAAAGTTTCCGCGCGACCGAGCCGCCGAGCTAGATTTATGGTTTTAACCGCGCCTGAACCTACGTAGTGTTCCCAAATCAGTTAGTAAAAGGGTTGAACTTCGGGATCAGTAAATAGGTGAAGTAGATAGCAATATATCAACGCGGTTCATTAAATAGATAGATATTTTTAAGCGTTTCCACGTAGATTACTTCAGAATGGCGATGATTTTAATTTGAAATTCTTATTGCATATTGGATTAGTGGCTATCGAAATTATAACATTTCAGAAGCTTGTATTTTCGTTTATAAACTTTTTTCTTCTTTAATTATAATGTGAACTTTGATTGAGATTCATTTCTCAAAGAATTTTCAATGCACGTGTAAGTAGGAACTAAAAATGCAGAGCTTAATATTTTTTAAGAAAGTAGAGCAAAAGAGAGCGTCGTTTAAACAATTATATCTACCTACCTACATTTTGTTTTATAATGATGAAAAATATATTATTAATAAACTTTGTGAGTTTTGTGATTTGTTAATTTATGATTAGATACTTTTTATGAAAAAAATGGTACCTTTTTTTTTATAAATCAGAGCCAATTTTGTTGTTAATATAATGAACGATGTTTGATCTACGTAAGATCATTCTCTGCATAATATATTTATAATAGTAGATAAAATGTAGTGATAAAAAATGCATTCAAGTTACATTTGTTCGGAGATACAGCATCGATAAATCACAGAAACAGTACCAAATGTTAGCACAACTTTGTACGGCTTTTTCAGCGACACAGAAATATACTTCCTTCAATGAATAGAAATAGACGAACAGTGGCGAACAGTCGCATTGACATTAGGTGCATAACGACCGCCATACGTCCACCGTCCTGAGAACATCAATCGAAGGCCCAATGGCGCACTGCAAATGTATCAAGTCGCGCTGCACTATTGCTATAAGAACGACTTGTGCGACCAAATGCTAGATAAACCCCTTTTTAACAACCATTGCGCTGTACCTCACACACATACTTTTTAATACATCAATATAAAAAGCAATGTACAGAAACAGTATATTTTAATCGGTGTGATTGGTAAAGGTTGCCATCGGTATTCTAAGGTCAGCATATGCAGTTTCTTTCTTAGATCATTTGTTATCTGAGTACTAAGCTTGTTGCAAACAAGTCTCTCGACTCCTACGTTGATAGATGGCTATAGGTAATTCTATTTGTAGTGAACTGAAACCATTAAGAAATAATGACGAACTACAGAATGATATATTGTTTTAGGCTAATTAATCATTGTTAAAGGTAATAAATAAGTACATTGAGTTTGACGAGTGAATGACTGCATCTTGGTGTGGATCTAGTTTCTTGTGATCAAGACGTGATCAAAGCACATTATTATTTTTTAATTTATATTTGCAGACATAAATAAGATCCGTCCAAGTAGTTTTATAATATAGAGAACTTTTTAAGATTGTCTCCTAATGTCCAATCTATATGTATTTTTAAGACCCGACGTCGACGACCCGATAGTAGTAGAATTTATGTGCTTATGTTGTATCTGTGTATTTCTGGGATATCATCAAACATATCGATTTGAATGCATTTTATTTAATAGAAAGTTGATTTTGTAGATATAAACATATATATTAGTAATCTCATAACTCACCCGAGAAACATTCAAAGAACTGAAAATGGTTAAAGGGATTTCTTTAAAAATTATTATTTTTAGCTGAATTATCGACATAGGGATTTCAAATCTCCGTTCTTGAGCCGCCTGCAAGTTACACTAGTAATACCATATCTACGTCAGCTCTCATTAAATAACTATTTCTACGAATCCCGCTTTCTGTGTGTCACTTGTGTTATCAGTGGTTGCTTGTAAGATCTTGTAGTTATAAGGACGACTTTAAATAAATAAAGAAATATATGTATAGGTCAATAAAATAAAGCCAAAATAAATAATGAAATATATCTAACTAAATAAATAAAAAAATATATGATAGTGTTACTTTGTGTATCTGTCATCCTTGACACGTAAAGCTTAGAACCTGCTCTGAGGCTACGGCTTCTCCGTTATCAGAAGTAGAACTTACAGTGGAATTCATAGTTGTTTTAAGCGTACCCTGAGGGGATGATTCACCTTCTGATTGCCAAATTCTCAAACAAATAGAGGTTAAATTTGACACTTAGCGGCTGAATTAGCCCTTGGGGGTGCCCCTGCAACGTCTATGAATTCCACTGTTAGTCTGCTCCGCCCATATATACAATACACATTCCACATGTCACTACTTCGCCATAAAGTAAGCATATTGCCCGTGGTATGGGTACATGGCCTTTGCATGCCTATTTTAATTTTTTTTGACGTAATATATATTTAGGTAGTGTTAAGGACAAAGTGTGTTCCTTTTTTCTTATTTTCTTCTTCATATGTCTGACCAATGTAACAATCCGGTAAAGCATAGGTAAAGCTGTTTATTATTTAGAATGTGTAGCGGCTGAGACTCGATGCGCGCTCAAAGTGGAAATCTTTTGGGATTACGATGCCGTCAACTTGCTCGGGTTTTGGGCACACTGGGAGGTATATAAATTAGTTGGACTTTTATGTAACTGGATAGATCAAGCAAATCACGAAAACTAAAACATGTTAAAATTGATAATAAAATTCAAACAGTAATAAAAACTAAAGTAGAGAAATGTTATGAACATTCTAAAAAGAAAACTGAAACTTAAATTACTTATTAAATTGATAGGTATACCAATCTTTTGTAATGAATGTTTGAGCTTTCAAAAATATGGTCAAGATTTGAAATTTTCAGACTGAAACTAAGAATTTAGTGAAAAGTAAGATAAGGCACTTTTTGGACTAATAAGGGTCACGATATCAAAATGAATATAATTTATGTAGGTAACTAAAGCAAGGCTTGAAATTACAGAAGAAGCTTTCAGAGAAACGGTCCACCCACCTATAAGCTTTTAATGCAATGTCCAGATCTTCCAAGTTTACTTTAAATTTGAATAATTTGAATAGACTTGTTTTTACGGTCATTAACATAGTCCCAATTAACAATAATTTATAATATTATAACAATATGATGGTGACAAAACTGGCAGGATATTGGAGCGGAACTTCGAAATATTTTTCTGCACATACTTTTTTGGCAGTGAAAACTAAGTAACTAAGAGACACAAAAACGAAAAATAAAATTAAAAAAAAATAAATCCATTTCATAAAACACATACAGCCAATCCAGTGTTGATACACAAAAAGCGATGAAGTTACGTAACACCCGCGCTCGGTGTGCCCCCGGGCGGCTGATCTGAAGCGTGCACGCTATGATGTACGAGAAGACGACGCCTGGCGAAACCTAAACCGGGGTGAAGCCTCCACGGCAAATGAATACTAAATCACGGGCGGCCATTTGAATTTCAATATCTACCCGCCATTTGCCGAACCCGCTGGCCTAATGCGTGTTTTCTAACATGAAGGAATAGATTCATCACGTAGCTTAGGTACATTAGGACAGTGTGGGTGTCAGCCTAATATTGTAAGACTTGCTTTTACTACACTAGCGGACGCCCGCGGCTTCGTCCGCCTGGAATTTAGTTTTTCACAAATACCTCGGAAATCATGGATTTTTTCGGGATAAAAAGTAGCCTATGTGTTGACCCAGGCTATATCTTAATAATTTCAGCTAATTCGGTTCAATAGCCGAGGCGTGAAAGAGTAATAAACATTCATATCATCAAAACCATCAGTTTCACAAATCTCGGGAAACCATGGATTTTTTCGGGAAAAAGTAGTCTATTGTAATCCAGAGTAAAATCTATTTTCATTTTAAATTTCAGCCAAATCGCTTCAGTAGTTGCGACGTTAAAGAGTAACAAACATCCAAACATTCATACAAACTTCCGCGTTTATAATATTAGTAGGATTTTTCTCGCTAAAAAGTTTGAAGCAGTGTTCATTAATCCATTAGCCCCAAGCAGGATTTCGATTTCACGTATTTTGTTACTGAAATACCTTAGTAGGTAAATCAAATACTAACTGCATATGCTTTCGGCTGGCGGGAGGCTTCGGCCGTGGCTAGTTACCGGCAAAGACGTACCGTCAAGCGATTTAGCGTTCCGGAACGATGTCGTGTAAAAACCGAAAGTGGTGTGGATTTTCATCCTACTCCTAACAAGTTAGCCCGCTTCCATCTTAAATTGCGTCATCATATTGGGTTAGATTGTAGTCAAGGACCATCTTGTAAAGAAAAAAAAATCATCATCAGTTTATATTTTATTGTCCATTGTAGTTGTTTCTACTTTCTCACAAGAGTCTAGGATTTGGAGGTTGAACTCATCAAGGTGCTCCAATGTGACGGTTATTTTTTAATTCTGCATTTTATTTATTATTAAAATGTTTTCTAATTACGCAACTGGAGTGAAAGCACCTGAAAAGAGTTTTGTAGATATGTAGTTTATTAAACTTCATCATCATCATCATCATCATTATCAACTCATATTCGGCTCACTGCTGAGCACGAGTCTGCTCTCGGAATGAGAGGGGTTAGGTCAATACCTACCTATTATATTTCATTCTATGAAATTGAATAGATTAGTAACATTAATAACGATCAAAATATTAATAAATGATTACAAAGTATTGATTATATTTATGTACAAAATATTGGGTTTTTGTATTTTTTTTTATATTTAATGTAAATAAGTAGAATGGGATTTTTACAATACATAAATCACTGTACCCTGTAAGGTACCTACAGAGAGAAAAACACTTATCAAAAACTTTTTTATTGGACGGAGCTTTCCCAAAAGAAAATTTCTTTCTCGTACAAAATTACGCCTATTCTCGGAATAAAAGAAATTTCCCGGTAGATACTTAATGAAAGAAAGGGAAAACTACTTCCAAATTACAAGATACATATTCCGAGCACATTTATCAGCGGCGGAAAAAACGGGGGCTGAATCGGCAAATATTTTTTCTAGTCGATTAGCGCAACATCTCAAAATACCTATAGCATTACAATAATATAGATGTAGTTTCGAAACGTTTGCAAACTTTAAAACGTATTTTACTGTCCAGGTAATAAAAGCCGTTTCAGCGCGGAAGTCGGTTTAACGACGGCAAAATAAACGTGGCAGTCTTAGAACATTTTCGTGGGAACTGCCGCGTCGCATTGACCCATGCTTAGACAAATGATACCAGAAAAGTGTTTCCTCAGTAATGTTTTAAGAATTTCCGCTCGTTTTCATTTTTATTATGAAAATATTCAGATTTCCTCAATGAAATATATTAAAATAACATTTGGTTTAAAAAAAAACTTTTCACCAAATTGTGTTTTTATATTCATCATCATCATTATCAACCCATATTCGGCTCACTGCTGAGCTCGAGTCTCCTCTCAGAATGAAAGGGGTTAGGGCAAATAGTCCACCATGTGGATTGGCAGACTTCACATACGCAGAAAATTATGAAAATTCTCTGGTATGCAGGTTTCCTCACGATGTTTTTCCTTCACCGTTTGAGACACGTGATATTTAATTTCTTAAAATGCACACAATTGAAAACTTGGAGGTGCATGCCTCGGACCGGATTAAACGAACCCCTGATCCTTAGAAATCGGAGGCAGAGATCATATCCACTGGGCTATCACGGCTATCTAAACGTATTATAAAATAAATGTTTGCTTACGAAATTGCTCATCGATTCCAAATTATTTAAGAATAAATCTTATATTAGCTAAGTATATAAAGTAACCCTGTTACTGTTTACCATAGCCAAGGGGAGGGCGCATTCTAACAATTTTTCTCATAAACCGAACATGACAGATTCGTACAGAGATTGATCGGCGCAGGCTGATCTGGGGAGCAGAATTATAATGCGGAGGGTGTTTGTGGGTAGGTATTAACTAAAAAAAATACTGACGAAAAATGTCCACGGACGCACTGTGAATTATAGTGCAGTCACGAAAACTGGATTTACTTTTATATTTATACTATGTTTTCTTTGTTTTAAAGCAAGCGAGCAAGTTTTCTAAGCAAGAGAGTTTTCAAGTTTAGTCGTAAGCTCACTCTAATGAGACGGAGTATAATAGCTACGTGATAGCCCAGTGGATGTGACCTCTGCTTCCAATTCTGGAGGGTGTAGGTTCGAATCAGGCCAGCGGCTTTTATTTTAACTTTGTAACCTCCAATTTTTCAGTTATATGCATTTTAAGAATTAAACATCATGTGTCTCAAACTGTGAAGAAAAATACATCGCGAGGAAACCTGCACACCTAAAAATTTTCTTAATTCTCTGCATGTGTAAAGTCAGCCAACCCGCATTGGGTCATCGTGGTGAACTATTTGACCTAACTTCTCTCATTCTGAGAAAATACTTGAACACAGCAGTGAACCGACTCTGGGTTGTTAAAGAACTAATAAGCTCTAAAATTATCAATGACTAATCTAAGGAAGTTCTGCCTCACCATCTCACTTTAATCATATGTAGATATGTCAATATATCGGGAAGATATGAGCTTGCAGTGGCACAAGCTACGAGATACGCGGTACTAGAATAATCACTCCTAAATTTGTCACTAGTCTTTCCCCCCCATTTCAGACGGAGATTTCCCTCCTGATATTTGGTATCAGGAGGGAAAAGGGAAACAAAAGATAGATCATCTATTTAAAGATACATTCATACAATTCATTTACGTATCAGGTTATACGAGTAGATGCTAAATTATGAATTTATGACCACAAAAGGCCCAAAATGGCTAGTTAGATAGATTCCGGAGCCAATTCAATTCAATTTTTATTTCAATTCCAGAGCAGTGATAAATAAATAAAAAAGAAAACATGGTCTTAAAATCGATTTTAAACTTAGATTGAATTAAATTCACCTAGTTCTACAAAAAAATCATGTTTTTAATATTAAAAAATAGCAATAAAATTATGCATAATACTACTAATATAATACTAATTTTACTATTTATTGGTGGGTTAGTTTTATTTTTATAATTTGTTTAAAATATTCTTGAATTTTATACAGGTAAGAAATTTTATGGCAGTGTTGTTTAATTAGGGCAGAATTAAAGAGCTTTGAAAACAAATAGCATTTTAAGCTTCTTCCAATTTTTTCCCCGCGGATGAAAATCTTCATTCGTCGGAGGGCGAACTACCCTTGAAAAAAAAAGTATTATTAAAGAAGGAGACAGTTCGGGCGCATTTGTTACTGTCGTGGGCCGTATGATGAAAAATTAGTTCAGTCCTTGTGACAAAAGCGCGCTAAATCCACTATACATCGTTGTCTCTTTTCGTCTAATACTATTTCTCACGATGGAAAGGGACGGGCAGAGTTACGTTTCCAATGGCAAATGACACAGATAGCTTAGGGATGACCGTAGGAGCGAACAGCAAGTTTTTGACAGCGGCCATTTATTGTGTATTGAATATCAATATAATTTTCGTGAGAGTCGATTTTTGTCCCATACAGGACAACGTCCCTTTAGGGTGAAGTTTGGGCGTTCAGATTACGAGCAATAGCAAATATTGGTTGTGATTGATGGGGGCGAGGAAAAACTGCATTCTGTGTTTGCTTTTGTTTTCATTTTTGTTGGTTTTGGGAGAAAGTAGCGTTCACTTTTCTTGGTTCAATGTCAATAGTTCAATGTTGTTTAAAGAGCTCACCCATGCTCGAATTGAATTTTGATCTTACCTTTTCAAATGTGTTGTACTGTACACTTACCAATACTACCCACGACGTCT
Organism: Bicyclus anynana; assembly: GCF_947172395.1. Classification (NCBI taxonomy): domain Eukaryota; kingdom Metazoa; phylum Arthropoda; class Insecta; order Lepidoptera; family Nymphalidae; genus Bicyclus; species Bicyclus anynana. Next base: position 5,403,021 of record NC_069092.1, read on the forward strand.
TATCGTAATTTCATAAGTTCTTTTGCATCGGTTTTGTTAAATAAATATAGGTACATGTAGGTACATGAATTACTTTTTCACATTACAGCTTACTTACAAATTACCTACTAGATAATACCTCTTCACACCGTACAGTGATCTTAAGGTACATTTACCTATAAAGTTCCTAGTACCTAGACAGTTCTTGTCTGCGATTTTATTTAATGTTAAGTGACGATGCGTTCTAAAGCTGTATTGTACCGCAGTTGCAGTTACATTTATCCCCACAGCCGGTGAGTAGTCTTATTTAAAGTACATATGTAACATGTGTGCTGAGCTGTGATAGCCCAGTGGATATGACCTCTGCCTCCGATTCCGGAGGGGAAGGGTTCGAATCCGGTCCGGGGCATGCACCTCCAACTTTTCAGTTGTGTGCATTTTAAGAAATTAAATATCACGTGTCTCAATCGGTGAAGGAAATATCGTGAGGAAACCTGCACACCGGAGAATTATCTTAATTCTCTGCGTGTGTGAAGTCTGCCAATCCGCATTGGGCCAGCGTGGTGGACTATTAGCCTAACCCCTTTCATTCTGAGAGGAGACTCGAGCTCAGTAGTGAGCCGAATATGGGTTGATGACGATGTAACATCAGACTCCACAGAAAAAAAATTTCTTTTAGAAAACCCTGAATTTATCTGAGTTCAAAATGAACCCATTTGCTTTCGCCAATAAAGCCAAGCATAGCCAACTGCGCAACAGAAGGTCGCCGAAATTCTCATTTATCCCTAGTGCAGAATCTAACATACGTTAAGAGAGCTTCCTTCCTAGAATCAAACTGCAGGCGACTAGAATCAGAGGCTACAAATGACTCCAGATTATGTAGTAATGGCGCAACCATTTCAGACGTACCTACCTACTGCGTGCAACGTGACCTAGTGTGCATAATAATTAACTGCCACCGCACGAAACTTCATACAGGTAAATCAGATAGTTTGCGATTTTGCATTTGAAACTGGCACAATATTTGTGTTAACACTTAAGTAGAGGTATAATCCTGCGCCACAGACCTATTTTGTGGGACTGAAAGATATATAAGTACCTACATTATGTAATATTTTTTTAAAAGTCATAGTCGAACAAGCAGACGGCTCACCTATATGTAAGTAAAAAAATGTGTATCATTATCATCATCGTCGTCATCGTCTTCGTTTCGTCGTAGTCGTCATCGTCATCGTTGTCGTCGTCGTCGCCGCCCACATTAGATCTATACTACTGGAATCTATCGACTCTACGGCATCATCATCATCATCATCATCATGATGTCGTAGAGTCGATACGTCTCGTCACGTCGTACGATAAAACATTCGATCTATACTACTGGAATCTATCGACTCTACGTAACATGTGGCAATTCCTTGGCATAAAATTGTGTTGGTAACGTTGACGGTATTTTATTTGCATCGCCTTAACATTGGTGGTCGATTACATACATAGGACTGGAGTAGGTGGTAAATAATTAATTACTGAAATAATAGGACTACCTTTCCATATTCCTCCTCTGCTACCTCTATTTCACTTCCTTCTATTTTTATTTTCTCGACACGAAGCATCATATAACCTTCTTCTTAGCATTTGCTCTAATTGTACCTACTAGTGTGATAAGTAATGAACTAAAATTGGACGTTCTTAATAACTGATACAAAACATTTGTTGAGTTCATATACTCAACATCGAAGAGGATAGGGTGTAACAAAAGAATGGACCAACAAACCTCCTGGCAATATGCAGAATAATACTCCATTATTTCTGAGTTTAAAACTGTAAATAGAATTGGGTTCTCGGATTATGCACACTCTTTACCTCACAGCAACAGATCTATATCTTTTTTTCGTCTTTAAGTTATAATATTCTGCGTGTAGATGTACAATTTATAAATAGGAATAATACCCAGAGGATATGACCTCTGCCTCCGATTCCGGAGGGTGTGGATTTGAATCCGGTCCAGGGCATGCACCTCCAACTTTTCTGTTGTGTGCATTTTAAGAAATTAAATATCACGTGTCTCAAACGGTGAAGGCAAAACATCGTGAAAACCTGATAATTTTCTTAATTCTCTGCGTGTGTGAAGTCTGCCAATCTGCATTGGGCCAGCGTGGTGGACTATTGGCCTAACCCCTCGGCTCAGCAGTGAGCCGAATTTGGGTTAATAATGATGATTGATGATAATAATTTAGATTCCACTTTCAATTTTGTACACTTGTAAGGCTTCCTAATTAGTAGACACTTAAACTAACATAATTTAAAGCTTTTGTATAATTTTGTTAATGTTGTGTAATACATTTCCTACGACAAGGAAGTTGTAGTTTCTTATTCACGGTCGAATAAATAAGATAATTCTTTGGTACATACATAAATTAATAAGGTGTTAATAAGGGCTGGTAAGAGTTATCTTGTAACGCAGGCCCCCATAAGTTTTAATTTAACTATAAAAAAAAACTCAATTATAAAAATTCTAATTAAAACTTCATTATTTCATATTTAGTAGGAACATATAAATAGTTATTTATATTATTTAATTTTTTTCATCATCATCATCACCATTAATAGCTGATGTCCATCAGCTGTTAATGGTGCTGGTCCACTGCTGGACATAGGCCCCTTGCATGGACTTCCAAACAAAACGGTCTCGAGCCGCGAGCATTCAGCGGCTCCCTACAACCCGCTTGATGTCCTCAGTCCACCTAGTGGGGGGTCGACCAACACTGCGTTTTCCAGTGCAGGGTCGCCATTCCAGCACCTTGGGACCCCAACGTCCATCGGTTCTCCGAACTATGTGGCTTCCCCATGGCCACTTTTTAAGACACATTTTTTAAGACTTTTTTTATTACCTTTATTAGCGTATTGTAATATAGTACTTCATTTTATTTTATTTGAGCAGAAAACAATCGTTTGTCCATCGCTCTACCTCGCCGCAAGCAAATTGCAAGAAATTAGTCGGAAACGGCGAGACCATTCCCCTTAACCGCCCTACGGTCTAAGCGTACAGGTGTATTGACTACCTTAATGTAAAGCAACAGATAGCAAGAATTAATTGAGTCAATTTTACCAGGTATCATACCTATATTTTAATACAAATTATAATATAACAACATAAAAGTTTGTGTATACGGTTGTCAAGGAGACGCGTGACGTTTGTAATTTTTAATGGGTTTCACCGGCTTCAGTACGTTGCTTGTCACTTGTCACTCTGGTTACTCTGTGGACGAATCCTTACCTCTACCAAACTAAAAAATGTACACGTATTTTACGATCAAAACATTTCTATTATTAATTAACATTAGGTAAGTTATACGTAATATTCGGTAGACAAACTCCTAAACTCATTTATAAATCGTAATCAAGGTTCGTTAATTAAAAATATCAATTGTTATCCACATCTACTAAAAATCAATTAATATTTGACCATAAACTCATCCCGCCGTAAGCAAAACAAAAGGAACAAGTGAAAGCTGTAATGTTAAAACTATTTTGTGTTATGACCATAGATACCCCGCGGCTTTAAATTTTTCATCTTTATAATAAACTATAATCTAGTTTTTTTTTTTAAATTCATTTGCGAGGTAAAACCTAGTTACAAGTCTCGGTATAGTTTAAAATACGAAGTTTGTCTGTTGGGGTCTCACAAAAGACGTCTCTAGAGAGATGTCCCTTCTCTCCGACCGTTGACTGACAGCCCTTCTGCGCCCTAACCTAAGAATTAAGACTGATAAGATCTATACGTATACAAGACAACCCATTCAGTAAAAAAATCTCATTACTGAGTGTGTGAAGCAAGCTAGAATAAAATAGTATCTATTTCCTCTTTTCTTTTATTTCTAAAGATGACAAACTAGTCATAGGAAATAGAAGGGAAATTGAATAAAAATAACGATCCACAATTATTTATTTACGCGCACATGTACTTTGTAATAAAAATCAAAGATCATTAATATCTTTAAAAACATTCATTAGACAAAAAGGGCAGAGTTTCACTTCACAAAAATCGTCTCGAATGAAGTGCGCAGTGACTTATACTTGTTGGCTTGTACCGCCATTTTCTTATGCCTTCCATGATGACGTCCTATCGCTACTCTTCTAACACTAGGTTTACAATTCAGTTTTTACAGGTAATTAACCTGTTTAAGCACTGTCCCTTTATATAAACTTAATCTCACAGTGACTTTTTTTTTCAAAGTTTTTTTTTTTTTTTCAATTTTTTCAAAGTTTATCTATCATCTTTTTTTTATTCTATTCAAGTTAGCCCTTGACTACAATCTCACCTGATGTTAAGGGATGATGCAATCCACACCCCTTTCGGTTTCTACACGACATCGTACCGGGACATTCTATATACCTAACAACTTGCCACATGTAGTGTATCAACCAGCCCCAAGCACGGGGTTGAATGTTACACGGTTTTTTTTCCACAAATCACACATTTATGTCATTACTATTAGTCTACAATATAACTTTCATTTTAAATAAAGTTTCTGGATAGTTATTTTATCAAACAAGCCTATACTCGGGTAAAACAATCAAACCAATTAAAAAATATGACAGTTTGTAAAAAAAATGTCACAACCAGCCCCGGTTTCCCCTACGCGATATTCCAATGACGACCATCTTATTCCATTCAGCCTCAGAGACTACTTATCCCATAATTGTCCCAAAATGGATTTGCGTGTGTGTTTGGTGATTGTGAAAAATTCTAATTGAGAAGCGTTAGCCGATAAAAAATTTTTAAAGTTACTAAGTAATCTTTCAAAAATTTCTGACTTAAGTGTCCATTCATAAAAGCTTTCGCTAAGTCGTGTTCATTGAATGTAGATATGCAATCACAACAGAAATATCCTCAGTTCACAATCGGCTGACCATCGGCAATCCTCCCGCCGCAAGCAAATGGCAAGGAATTATACCGTAATGGTGAGACCATTCCGCCTAACTGCCGGCCGGTCTTACCTAGCCAAACATTATTGATCACTAACGCTTCTGATACTGTCTTCTTTTTTGTCGCAATTCATTTTAATACCAACACAAACAAGAATAAAGAATGTGTAACGAATAATGAGGGTATTAATCAATTTTTGATTTGAGATTGCGTCTGAAATCTTGTTTTTGCAAATGTGCAAATATAGAAAGTGTTTTGCATAATTGATGGTGGTACAGATAAGCAGAAATTTTATAAATTAAGAAATAAAAAATAAAAAATGTATTAATTGTATTATAGAACCGTTGCAAGAACCAGCTCATGACTAAGGGGGTTTTGCTCAAATTAGTACTTACTTTATCTTAGCATAGAAATGCTAATAAAGTAAGTACTAATTATTTTAGATTTCGGAGGGTTTGGGTTCGAATCCGGTCCGGAGCATGCACCTCCAACTTTTCAGTTGTGTGCATTTTAAGATATTAAATATCACGTGTCTCAAACAGTGAAGGAAAACATCGTGAGGACACCTGCATACGAGAAATTTCTTAATTCTCTGCATGTGTGAAGTCTGCCAATCCGCATTGGACCAGCGTGGCCTAACCCCTTTCATTCTGAGAGGAAACTCGAGCTCAGCAGTGAGGCGAATATGGATTGATAATGATGATGATGATGATGAGTATTGTCAGCTAAATCTCCTATTAAAGTCATCGAAGTTTTGTATTTGTAACGACAAACAAGCGCCTACAAAGATGTACATTAATTTGTCCCCGCCTGAGATTTTGCTCAGCAATTTGAAAAATGTCACATTAGTAAAACGGCATTTTATCATAGCACATTAATTAATTATACCATCATCCACATTTTACATTAGGTGTATGCTCCCGAGTGATTCACATCGGCACAAAAATATTTTAACCAAGTTACCAATAAATATCCATCATACGACACACGTTGTGAGAATTCAAGTAATTAAAACACGGACCGAAAATCCAAGGTTGCATATACCTGAATAATCATATCTATCTTTGTCAAGTGCCGGCTTTTTTAGTAAGACGAATCTGTCACAGATTATCTTAAGCCATTATTCATTCCTTTGGTAGAAGACAGTCTTCCAACTTAACCCTTTTTAGCCAATAAGGTTCATGGTTAACAACAGTGGGTATTTTTTGTTCTTATTTTGTTTTATTTAGAGTTTTTATACTCGATCGTGAGTTAACATGGGTACTGGGTAGGTATCGATTATTATGCATGCGCATCTACATTCCTATAGGTATTAGGTATTTTGTATGAATAATTTAATGAATATTAACGAGCTGTCTCACAATGCTCATTCCCTTTATAATGTAATTAATCTTTACTATAATAATAAGCTATTAAATTCATCCCCCATCAAATGATCTTCATCTGTTTTTTTTATCGCTTAATTTCTAATACATCCTAATAGATAATGCAAAAAATTTAAATCAAGATCTTACTTGAGAACTTAAAATAAGGTCCATGGTCATTTTTAATTGAAAACTTTTCCATATAAAAAACATGCAGGATTAAACATAATTTTGTATGTTGTAGTAGTTAATTGACATTATTTGACATTAATTTTGTAGCAACTATAGGTTGTTTCAAATATTTACAATTTGTCGTGTATTTTCATTTTAATAATTTTGTTGCTATAGTGCGTGGTAAACAATTCAGAAATTTTAAAGAATTCATTAATTTTAATTTTATTTTTCATAATATGACCATTACCCTCCAACTAGTCGGGAAAGACTATGTATATATGTATGTATGTATGTGCTAGGAGTGGGTACGACAATAGACCATCGGGGCGGGGATCGAACCACCACCCCTCGGTGATGAGTCCAACGGCTCTCATCTAAAGCTATTGAGGCTTCAAAAATTATGGATGTCCTACTATGCATAAATTGTTAGTAAATATTTTATATTTTTAGCTGCATCTATTATTTTAGAACAAGATAGATTACAACTTTTGAAAAGGGCGTAATATTTTTTCCCAAAAATATAAAAATAAATTTTGTGCCGCAAGCATCTATAAAAAGACAAATTCCATGAAAACAAAGTCACGAGCAATAGCTAGTAACTTTTAAATTAAAAACACATTAATATAATGTATTTCGAACATACAAACTGCATTTAAATCAATATACAGTACACATATTACCATCATTTAAATATCTCATTCCGGTTATAGTAATATAATTTAATTATTTATCCATTCGTATCTAATAATGACTTCATTATTCAAACGAGAAATCAGCACCTTATCACACTGTACTTAAAAAATAAATGAACCCAATAATATATCACCAGTGTAGCAATAAATAATGCGGTAGAATCTTTAACATCGGAACATCTCAATCTCTTGTATTGGAAACAACAATAATATTTCCTGAAACAGGATATTTATTTAAAACAAGGCGTTGATAAAGTAATTTTCTTTTAACCTTAACCATGTCTTTATGGAGTGGTCATTACTTAGCAATGGTACACAGCCCGCTCTGAGCAATGACTGTGTATTAATCAAAATGCCATATACACCTCTCGTTCTTTATAATCCGTCCTCTCCCTCGCACCAGTCACGAATATGTCGCTGCTATGTATACTCAGTACGTTCGCTACAACCTACAAATCGGTTACAACAAAATAAACTGTAGAAACAGAGCTTTAGATACTGTTTTTATTTAAACATTTTTGGTGTTTGTGCCGCTACGGATCGGATTGAACACTCAGGCTTTGCAGTCTTACTCTCCTGAGACGAAATTCGGTCTTTTTTTTCCTTTACTCCATCACGAAACGTTTTTTCACTTTTTCAGAAAGGACGTTTCTTACGTTTGCTCCTTCGTCTATTTCTTACGCATTATCTCGTAGTCATTAGTTTCTTTTAGATGTACTCACCTTAATGATTTCAAGACGTCTTTATATTGCTGAGTTTATAATATTGAAGCTTACTAAATCTACTTCGCTATCGCTTTCTCAAAATACCATTTTTGTCAGGATATTTTTGCAGCTTTAAAAAGAAACTTACCTTAGGTACTTAGAAAAATTAAAACGTTTAGCGACTTTTACAACTGCGTCGATTAACAACTTCTCTGACTTCGCCGTTGGTAGTGCTGTTTCTCAACAGAGAGGTCCTGGGTTCGATTCACAGCAATTTTTTTTAAATATGTATAATAAAAAATATGGCAATAATGTTTGCCATATTTTTTATAATATGACCAATATTCCCATTCCCCTCCAACTAGTCGGGAAAGACTGTGCTAGGAGTGGGTACGACAATAGACTTACGGGGTGAGGATAGAACCACCATCCCTAGGCGATGAATCCAACCGCTGTTACCATTGAGCTATTGAGGCTTGTTATGCAGCAGTTTATTAGCAGGGTTAGTTTAGTAATTTATTTTTATTAAAAAACTCAGTTATCTTGAAATCACACACATACTCTTTAATTGTATATGTATGTATGTATTGATTATTAGAATTACCAAATTCTATACGATACGGATACCTAAGTTTCATCGTCATTCATCATTATCAGCCGATGGCCGTCCACTGCTGGACATAGGCCTCTTGCATGGAGCTCCAAGCACAACGGTCTCGAGCCGCCAGCATCCAGCGGCTGCCTGCAACCTGCTTGATATCCTCGGTCCACCTGGTGAGGGGTCGGCAAACACTGCGCTTGCCGGTGCGTCCATCGGTCCTTCGAAATATGTAGCTAATGTGGCTAACTGTCCATTGCCACTTCAGCTTCGCGACTCGCTGAGCTATATCAGTGACTTTAGTTCGTCTGCGGATCTCCTCATTTCCGATTCGATCACGCAGAGAAACCCCTCGCTCGCTCCATCGCCCGCTGAGTAACTTTGAGCCCATATAATTAGTTACCTTAGTTTATATTAGGTGTAATGTTACAATTTATAGGAAAGGGTACTGTCCGCCCGTCTGTCCAAGCCGCTAACATTTTTATTATCTCCACAGTCGTCCTGCTCCCCTGACACTGAACAGCGCTGCGTTGCCTCTACCCCGTGATGAGAGGTGTCGTACACACTCAGCTGCGTATTCTCCTGAATATACTTAGGTATATAACTTACTACTACTTACTGATCGACTTGAGAGCCATGATAGCCTAGTGGATATGACCTCTGCCTCCGATTTCGGAGGGTGTGGGTTCGAATCTAGCCCGGGGCATGCACCTCCAACTTTTTTGTTGTGTGCATTTTAAGAAATTAAATATCACGTGTCTCAAACGGTGAAGGAAAACATCGTGAGGAAACCTGAGAATTTTCATAATTCTCTGCGTGTGTGAAGTCTGCTAATCCGCATTGGGTTAGCGTGGTGGGCTATTGGCCTAACCCATCTCATTCTGAGAGGAGACTCGAGCTCAGCAGTGAGCCGAATATGGGTTGATATTGATAATGATGATGATGACTTACTGATATGACTTAACTAGCCATGATATGACTTCTGTCTTTTTTTAAATGTTTACAAGTTAGTCCTTGACTATAATTTCACTTGATGGTAAGTGATGATGCAATTTAAGATGGAAGCGGGCTAATTTATTAGAAGGAGGATGAAAATCCACGCCCCTTGTGGTTTCAACAGGACATCGTACGACACGTCTTTGCCGGTACCTAGAGACTGCCAAAGCCTCCCATCATCAGACCTGGACCAATTAAGAAAACCTCAATCTTCCCAGTCGGGGATTGAACCTAGGATCTCCGTCTTGTAAATCCACCGCACATACCACTGCGCCACGATGGCCGTCAAAATGTCTCGGGCGTAGGTTCGATACAGGGCATTCACCTCTAACTTTTCAGTTGTGTGCATTTTAAGAAAATAAATATCACGTGTCTCAAACGTTGAAGGAGGAACATCGTGAGGAAACCTCATACCTACCAGATAATTTTCTTAATTCTCTGCGTGTAAAGTCCTTCGTTTAGAGGCCATAATTCGAGTTAGTATAATGTATCATCATCATTAACAACCCATATTCAGCTCACAGTTGAGCACGAGTCGCCTCTCAGAAAGAGAGGTTAGGCTAATAGCCACCACACTGGCCTAATCTGCTATTTAAACGTACCTAAAATTAATAAAATAAGACAACTCATTTGTACTCTAATTCTAATACACTTAAAACCATCAATAAGTAATAGTAATTATTGATTTTACTTACATATTTTATAACATACGACACCACCTATCACATCACACACATAAATCATAACAATCATGAATCATAAATAAATTATTATTAGATAAACTTTGATCTATGGTCACGACAAGGTGGCGCATTAGAGTTTATAAAATAACCCAACACTCTTTAGCCATATCAATCAATGTTAGCTATCAAAATATTAAGAACATGCGAGCGAACATTTGCATAGAATGAGACGAAGCTGCAGTGTCGTATATCATTCGAATGAGTGACGGTTACTACTTTATACAGTATACAGGGTGATGTAGTACCTACGTTGATAATTATTTTGTAGGTGTAGGTATGTCATGTGTACCTATTATGTAAATTATATAACTTCAACAGATTTATTGCATTATCTTTCTACTCGTACAATTCAAAAAATATGAACGTACGATATAATAAGTAGATTGATCACCTAACCATTCGATAACAAATGTCATTGCCATACTTATAATTAGTTTTCGAAGCGTTGGCGATGGCGATTTTAGAATGAGTGTGTAACATGGCTAGAGGCCCTGTACTGATATAAACTTTCTTTATTTCCAGATGGAGACTTCAATTAGATTCTGCTACAACTGCACCTGAAAAACAAAAAAAAATACAATTATAAATTAGTTTAATACTGAACTATATTTATTTTTTCAGATAGAAACTAGAAAGAGCAACAACTATGTCATATCAAATAAAATTAAAAATCTACAGACACGACGTTATTACAAAGTAACTTCAAAGTTGCAGGTTGGCTATTATAAAATGTTCATAGAAGGATTTATCGATTATTTCAATAATACACAATACAGCGCATCGCCTCAGCATCTGAAAAAATAGAACAATTAAACATTATTAAACATAAACGTTACTTAAGTATTTAGGCATAGAGATCTGCTATAACGTTAATCTTTAAAGCATCACGGCTTTCATCAATTAAAATACAATCTACTTATTGTATTATAATAGAGTAGTGTAGAAAAAGCAATATATTAAACAAACGGAAATGAAACATCATGTATAAAAGGGTTGGTAAATAAAACCTATAGACCGCATTAAGGCATTCTGGTAAGACGCCATTGTTGTCATATCGGTAGATAAACTACGACATTAATCAATTGCCGGCGACAATGGAGCCGCTCACCTCAAACTTTGATACCCGACCAAAATCACATGACCCCTGAACTATGATTAGATTCCTCAACAGAAGTTTGATATGTATACTATTTAGGGGAAGGGGTAGATCAAGCATCGCCGGTGGGTATACATCCTATATTGGACGAAGTCATCTACATAATAAGCTTAACTACGGTAAGGTGAATAACGGTTGTGGCGACAATTCGACTCTACCCACGTGGGTACATAGTCTGGGGTTCTTGAAACTTCAGAAATGATCACCAAGGCATCGAACGATTTTTATTAAATGTTTGTCTATTTAGTACTTAGAGCTACTCGTATATACCTTCATTGTACATAGCTACAACCCACATCGCAGCAGCGTGGTGGGTCTAAGCTCCATATCCCTTCTCCTATAAGGGCGGAAACCTGGCCCTGCATTAGGTACGTTAAAATAAGCTGATAATGATAAGCTGAAAAATCCTATCCTACTAATATTATAAACGCGAAAGTTTGTATGGATGTTTGGATGTATGTCTAGAAAGATGTATGGGAATGATAGATTTTGATCACGTGATCTGTCGATAGCAAATGTCATTCCCATACTATTTCTAATTTTCGAAGCGTTAGCGATCGTAAAAAGAGAATCGACGTGCCACTTGGCTAAGGGGGCTAATGGGTGACGGGCAGCAGCGATATCGATAACCGCTGGGAGGCAGACGTCTGATTTTGCAACAGGGCCGGATTAAGAAGGCCTAAGGGCAGACGAAGTCACGGGCTTGTGCTAGTAGTTAGTTACTAGATAAACAAAATAGCTTTTCTTTCAATAACAAATTAGGTACAGTTTTCTTAAGCTATAAATACTTAATCAAAAATTATCAAGATGTTGTTATATAACTAAGTGCTTAGTGCTATGCAAAGATCAGGAGGGAAATTAATTTCCACGTCATTTCACAGCGCCGTTTAATCATGACCCTCCTAAAGCTTTTCCACGGCAAACAATTTAATTAGTCGAGAAATCCATAGCATGCATAGCAAGATTTTGCGGGAAAACCCCATTAATCATACATCCCTTTGTCTACAAACATGTCAAAGCCCTTACCTAAGGGCTCGTGTACCTACATGCTAAGGGCACACTTATTACCTACGTCAATTAAAAGTTTGAACAAATTTGAACAATTTTAGTTAGCACATGATGTTTCTTATCGAATGGATATAATAATATAAAGAGGTAAAGGGTTGTAGGGAGTAAACTCTGAAACTACTAAAACAATATATATTTTTTTCCAATATATGCAACAGTATTTTGTGAGTGCTATAATTTATTTTCTTATGGCCACGGGAACGGGAACTACTGATACTACCAAATCTGCTAGTCTGTATATACGCAAATATATAGGTCTGAAACGCGGTATCTACCTATCGCTGGAAGCTGGCGGCTCGAGATCGTTGTGCTTGGAGGTCCATGCAAGAGGCCTATGTCCAACAGTGGACGTCTATCGGCTGATAAGGTAAGGTAAGGTAAGATACATTATGTGTTATTATTATCAGTTGATACTAGATATTTAATTTAACTTTTACTTAAACAGCAAGCAAGCAGGTAAGTAGGTACACAAGTTATTACATAAAAGTAAGTATATAAAATATTACGTAGATAAGATGTCATGTTACATTTCTGAGCTACGCTAGGGTAGAAAGAAGCCCTTTATCCACGGTGTCCCTGTGTCTAATAGTTGTTTAAAAGCCGTAGAAACTCATTCTTTACAAAGCAGCGCTTTCCTGCGCGAGCCACAAGGTCGGTTCTCATCATTTGCATAGTGTCGTGATTGCAGTCACGTTTATTTGCTTGTGTCACTTGGGCCTTAATGTCTCACTTTCGAATCGCAATAGTTGATTATTATGTATTTGTAATGACTGTTCATACAAATGTAAATATATTTGGTAGCTACTTACGATTATATTTCAAGTTAGTTTAATGGAAAACTATGTATATAAAGTACAGATTACAGGTTAAGAGATCAATCTAAATATTTTATACAGAATCTAATTACACCCTAAGCCTATCAACCCGCTTAACTCAGCAAACAGAGAATTGAATTAAATTGAATTTGGATTTGCGAGGTCTATATAAAATCCAATTTCCTCATCTTTGAGGAGAGATGCCTGATCCTGCAGTGGTCGATAATAATAGATTGATTATGATGAGTAACAAACATTGCTAAACCAAACAGTAGGTACGATTTAGTACCGCTTCCACTCCACTAGGTTACTTCTTCTGTATGTCTGTTAGGTACATCTTCGATGCTGTGTAGCATCCAAAAGCTCCGGAAAGCTATTTATGAGTATGGCGACTATAAACTCTTTCTCATGTATTTAGTATCAATTATACAGCACAATTAAAACAATGAAGGTATAACTGCATACCTGAGAATATTCTTAATTGTCTACGTGTGTGAAGTCTGCCAATCCGCATTGGGCCAGCGTGGTAACTAAGGCCTAACCCCACTGATTCTGAGAGGAAACTCGTGCTCAATAGTGAGCCGAATACGGGTTGTTAATAATGATGATGATACTAACTTGCTACTACCACTAACTAATGCCTAGTCTCAGACGGTATCATACCAATAGAAAAAAAAATTATAGTAATTTATGCAAGTTTTCACATCTTGATGTAAAACATTCAAAGTATGTAATACTTCGTACTATGAAAGTAATAGATACTTTGCCGAGCCGATGGACGTTGGGGTCCCAAAGTGCTGGAATGGCGACCCCGCACTAGTAAGCGCAGTGTTGGCCAACCCCCCACCAGGTGGACTGACGACATCAAGCGAGTCGCAGAGATTCGCTGGATGCAGGCGGCTCAGTATCGTGATGTTTGGAAGTCCCTACAAAAGGCCTATGTCCTGCAGTATACGTCCATTGGCTGATATGATGATGATGATGATCTAATACTATCAAATCATTAATTAACTGCATTAGTTTACTACTACAAACTGTATAAAAACTAAAAATCTACAATCCTAGATGTAGGTAAGTATAAACAAATTCCACACAAGCTACAGAAGAGACGCAGGATTCAAATGGGCGAATGTCGAAGGCTTCCGTTTAATATCCGGTTCGGGCGCTCGCATTCTGTATTCTAACTTCGTTTCATTGACACTTATTATACTGTCCTATGTAATACCTGCTATGTGTTTTATGTAATAAAACTTTTATACATTCTGGAATGTTTGTTTCTTTTACTTTTTCAGTTCTGCCTACGAGTACATAATACAGGTTTTTTTTTTATTCTTTACAAGTTAGCCCTTGATTACCTACAATTTCATCTGATGGTAAGTGACGACGCAATCTAAGATGGAAGCGGGCTAATTTGATAGGAGGAGGATGAAAGTCCACACCCCTTTCTGTTTCTACACGACATCGTACCGGAACGCTAAATCGCTTGGCGGTAGGTACGTCTTTGTCGGTAGGGTCAGACCTATACCAATTAAAAAACTTTAATCGGCCCAGTTGGGGATCGAACCCAGGACCTCCGTCTTGTAAATCCACCGCGCATACCTCTGCGCCACGGAGGCCGAGGTAGGTAGCTACTAAAACTATGGCCCCTAAGCAATAGATAACTTTTTCCTCTTGCAGGAAAATATGGCGGGGTATGTAACTCTCCTTACATTAAATACACTAATGTACCTGCCATCATAGAGTATTACTAACGATGCCGTCTGTTTCACTTTACTTCGTGCCTTTAATCCTTTTCCTAGATTATGTTATACTAGCTGGCGTCGCGCGGCTTCACCCCGTGGTTCCAGTTCTCGTAGGAATAAAGTAAAATATAGACTATAGCCTTCCTCGATAAATGGGCTATCTAACACTGAAAGAATTTTTCAAATCAGGACCAGTAGTTCTAGATATTACGTCCTATTTCTCAATAGACTCCAACACTATACTTACAAAAAGTGATCTGGCGCAGCCTAGTCACCAGACGTCACTTGGTCATATAGTGTAGCAAAACCGTTAACGATTGTAGCATTTTCTGCAAAGACGCCTTTATAACTCAATAGTATGAGTAGATAGTTTTAGAACGAATGTTTCTGTCTCTCTGTCTAACTATACAGTGAAAGATAGAGAAGAATTCGAAACACTATCGAGGTATAAAACAGGTACAAAAGTATCGAAGTATTCTGTAGCGATGATGATCTTCGTAGCCTATGAATAGGTATCTACGAAAAGTTACGTAACCTTTCGTAGATACCTATTCATACGACCTAGAACCTAGAACCTAGAACCTTTGGCTAAAAAAATAGAATAGATGTAAGTACAAAACAAATTAAAATTAAACCATAAAAAATCAATGTATACCTATATAAAGATATAAAGAACGTCGGAAAACGTTTGCAAGCAAGCCTGCTGGGACCAGCGTGTGGTAATTTAATAAAGATAATCCTGCAGATAAGGGGAAACTGTGATATACCTACGTATAACATGTTATCCTATCGAGTACCTACCTATTTAGCTACAGTCACCTCTAAAATACTGTTTATTTTTATTTACTTTCTGGATTTTTGAAGCCAGTGTCCATGCAAACCACGACCCTTTGCGGTACGTAAATATTAGGTGTGAGTCCAGCCCTTTTACCGTGGAGTGTTAGTCTAACAGAATCTATAGTATTTTTATATAACACATTGTAATCATTAACAACCCATATTCGGCTCACTGTTAAGCACGAGTCTCCTCTCATAAAGAGAGGGGAAAATGGAAAATAGTCCACCACACTGGCCCAATGCGGATATGGGTTTACACATGTAGATAATATAGAAAATTCTCAGGTAGATAATGTTTCCTTCACCACTTGAAACACGTGATAACTATTTAATTTCTTAATATAGTCTGGGCTCTTACGTTTATATAATTAACTGGTACTATATTTAAAGCCCTTATGATATTAGCTTTGGTTTTCTATCAATGTAATTATAAGTATCTAGGTATATAACCTTGATTAAAGACCTATGTCTCAAGGCCCCGAGTCAGCCAAACAATTAGACCGTTACAAAGTGTTACATATAAACATATAAATAAGCAACAATGTAGCGGCGATCTACCGACAGTCTATTCCCGTCGGCGGTTCTATTCGGGAACTTCCGACGGCTAAATGTCAAGCACCTTCCAAGATATTAATTTCACTATTTGGTACCTACATTATAGAGGTGCGTCTATCTAATCTTTATAATTGGGTGACTAAAAATCAATTTCGGTAAGTGTATTCATCATTTATTCATTCAATTATCAGCCGATGGACCACTCTTTGCATGGAATTTCAAACACAACGGTCTCGAGCCGCCAGCATCCAGCGGCTCTCTGTAACCCGCTTGATGTCGGATGTCGGATTCGAAGTAGGTATGTTAGTCTCACAAAAATACGCGTCCAAAGATCTATCGACGTTAAATTATGAGGTAAAGGGTTTATTCCTACGTTAGACTTTCCTATACAGCACAGAGCATTTCGATCTCCTGTAAATTCTCTATTACCTTATACATTACATAATCTTATAGGTGCACAGAGACGTGGTAGCCTAGTGGTAATGACTTCTGCCTTCGATTCGGCAGGCGTAGATTCGAATCCGGTCCGGGACATGCACTTTGCAGATATGTTCATTTCAAGAAATTAAATACCAAGTGTCTCACACGGTGAAGGAAAACCATCGTGAGGAAACCTGCATACCTGAGAATTTTCATTAATTCTCTACGTGTGCGAAGTCTGCCAATCCGCATTGGGCCAGCGTGGTGGACTATTAGCCTAACCCTCTAATTCTGAGAGGAGGCTCGTGCTCAACAGTGAGCCCAATATGGGTTTTTAATTATTATTAATAAATTATTGCAAACATTATCACTAAGCTAACCCGCATTGCAGCAGCGTGGTGGGTCGTACCTCTGAATCTACTCTTAATTAGGCATAAGGCCTGGCAGATAATAAATAGACTGATGTTTAGGTACTAAAGTTACAATAAAATCGACGCAGCGGTAGGTATTATAGCGTAATATCTACCTACATGTATTATTACTCCATCACTGATAAAATATGAACATTTAAAAATGTTTCATGACATCTTAAAGACTATATAAATAATTACATGACAATCATGACACTTTAACAACATTATTCCGAGCGCTTTCATCAGTCTTGTATGACATTGATATCATTTTTCAAACATAATGACAACATTTTTGCACTTTGTCGGCGAGGATTAGGCCCGAGCCGCCGAGTGAAGTGTGCCATCACCATTAAAACATCATTAATCGGGATAATTACTTTAGTTGATGGCGATTTAATAGTGACCACCAGCCACCTCCTTATGTGGGATCTTCTAAACGGTGTAAAATAATGGATATTGTAGCTTATTGTATGGTAGGTAGGTACTTAAAGATGAAATGAATATCTACTTGTGTTTTTTAACATAACTATAGTAAACGAACGAGCTTCCTCAAACTTATGAGGCCTATCTAGGTACTTACCTCTCTGTGCAAGGGAGGCAACGGTATGTTTTCGAATTAAATCATTAATTATTTTGCCAGAATATAGTTCCTACATGTATCTATCTACAGGTATCTTGGTAGCATTTTGCTCTAATAGGATAACTTCACAGTAGATCTTTGCTAGATTATTTTAGTAGTATTATAGAGCTTTCTGTGAGAGAGCTCGTCAAGGGAAGTAAGTAGGTACTACTGCAAGTTTGTTTCTGTCACTAAGCAGCTTTGGTTCTATTTCGGCGAGAAAGGCATGGCTGCTAGTGTAATTACAGCCATATGTTAGGTAGCCGCCTAACACCTATGCTTCGGATTGATGGTCCAGACAGCATTTGGTAGGTCGTGTTCCTTATGCCGCAGGCAAACAATACTTGAGTGACGGAAGAGGGAAGACCCTACCAAGGAAAGTAAGCAGGGCTTACCTATTCGTGGAAATATATCCACGAATATTGGCACGAGTATTTGAGAGTGACAACTTCACTGGCAACGTTGGTAGCCTTGTTACTAGAGGTTCTAAGTTCGAATGCCAGATACCAACTATTAGATGAAACTTGTTTTAAGATACAAACAAGTTTGTTAACTATAACTTCTTGCTAACTTAAATATTAGAAAATCTTATATAGGTAGCTTACCTTATTATTTACTCGTATTTCAGTGTTTCTATCCCGTAAGGCGTAGGTATACCTACGTATATTCTAGATATATGTATGTATGTACCTACCTATCTTATCTATACCAGTGGTTATGAACATTTATCATGAATTCTTAAATCTTTTGTTAGACAATTAGACCTATGTAGGCAGGTAGGTAAGTCTTCGAACAGTGCGTGTTTCCAGTGGTGACCTATGGTTCCAAGACTGCTAGGAGTAGGTATCTCTGCGTGATCGAATCGTGATCGAGAAATGAGAAGATCCGCAGAAAAACCAAAGTCACCGACATAGCTCAACGTGTCGCGAAGCTGAAATTACAATGAGCGAGCACATATTTCGTACAGCCGATGGCCGTTGGGGTCCCAAGGTGCTGGAATGGCGGCCCCGCACCAGAAAACTCAGTGTTGGTCGACCCCCCACCAGGTGGACTGACGACATTAAGCGAGTCGCAGGTAAATATTCGCTGGATATAGGTGGCTCAGTATCGTGATGTTTGGAAGTCCCTACAAAAGGCCTATGTCCTGCAGTAGACGTCCATCGGCTGACATGATGATGATGATGATGAGGCAGGTATTATGATTTTGCTCAGGTTATCAGTGCTCGGGAAACTTGGTAAATCAGGGGTAGATAACCTATCTGGTAAAATTTTCAAAACGTTGCTGACACCCTAGAAGCTATCTATATTAAAATCTGCGTAAGTGAATACGTAGACACCTACTTCTCATAGCTAGGTGACTCGCTACCTCATACATCCCTCGTTACCGATCTACCTAACTCCCTACCGTTCCACTTCTAGTCGGAACTTATAAAAACAATCTAGATAAGGATAGATATACACAACTTGCCATATATGGAAAGGAGATGGCCAACGTCAGCTGATGTCATCTTCAAATACGTTAATGGGTAGAGTATCCTGTGATGGTAAGTTTGCCTTCCAATGACTTTATAATAAATATTTTATTATACTGGCAAAAATAAGAAAAAAAAGATAATGATACCATTTTGTTAACTTTTTTTAAGAATGTAATAGGTTTGATTTTGACAGAAAAACTATTACCTATTAGGTACACCTAATACCATAATCACTTGATAAGATATACCTACCTATATCAAATTAGGTTCTATTAATAGAACCTATGTAGAACAAGAACAGTTATGTAGGGGTCATACAGGGGTTATACATGGATCTATGCCTATTCTTCTTCTTCATCGTAGAACTTGACAGAGTGGTCGTGTTCACCACATAAGGGGTGGTGACTTTATGATCCTTCACCATTCGCGTACTGGTAGCTCTTCCAGCACTTTCGTGCAGCTAACCATTGAGAGCGCTTGTGATCTGGTCGGTCAGACGCTTTTGTTAATTCAACTTTCTCGTGGAGATACTTTTAGTCGTCCTATTAACGTGTCTTCAGTGTAGCAGTTTCAATAACAACTGTTTGCCGAACACCAAATGCAGAAATAGAAAACTGCTTAGATAAGAAAGCGAAGGTTTTGGATGCATTGAAATTTTGTCCAGAACCAAATCTCTGTTGAAACATCACAAACTACCTACTTCATAGCTAAAAATATCGTTTTTGACTGACTCTAAAAACATATCTAATACCTAGAAACCAACTTTAAATTACCTAAGTATATTTTAAGATTACCTACAGATTATTAAGTTATAAGTTCCTCATGATGTCTAACTTCATCATTTGATTGAGGACATTTGAGGACCTACTTAGAAACCAAGTAGGTTTTTTCATAGGTACGTATTACCTATCCTACCTTAAAATGAATTGAATATTGAAATTCCTACCAGGAATACTTGATGTGTGTATTTTTCAACGTATTTTAATGAATCCTCATCATACCTATCTACTCGCATAGGTAGGTATTTCTATGTCAAAATTTAAAATTTTATGAACCAAATTCGTTTTGAACTCCTAAACAAGAAGTTGACACGAAGAAAATTTAGAGACCATATCACTCTCATTAGATTTGTATTGTGTAAGGTCTGATTTCTTACCTATCTAGGTATTTTCGAACTTATAAATAAAATTATCGCTGACATTTAATTAACAATAGAACATCTCAACTCACCTACTTACTAATTTACACCAAATTGAGTAAATGATGAATAATCTAAAAATATTCCACCGAATAAGTCTAGTATTTTTAGTGGCGCAACTTGTTTGGCCTAGTGTACAATATAACAAATGAGTTGGGCTGCGTCCGAGTCGCCGACGCCTGGGAGTGGCTGGCGGGGGGCGGGGCGAGCGGGGGGTCCGCCCAAAACAAAATGGCTGGCGAACGCGCCAATTTTTGAATTAGGAACCTTTTGAACCGTTAGAATCAGCTGGGTTTTTGAAATACTAATGTTTGAAATGGATTGACCTACGTAGCACTCACTTCATTAATTAATTATTAATAATATAATTATTAATGTTACATATACTTTTATAGAAAAATAATATAATATTAAATAATTGAATTTTCAAAATAAGTGGGTAGGTAGATCATATCAATAAATTTATAAAATTAAAAAAAAACATATTGATATTGTACATGACTTAATAGTTCAAGCTTATAACAGAAGCATTATGTTTATTTATCTACCAATTCTACCATACCTACCTGTTCGTATTAAAAAACCTTATAAAATTTACATTACGTCAGAAAAAAGCCGTTATCCAAATGATTATATCATGTTTACAGCAGAGTAATAAATGTCCTAACATTACGTATCATAAATTAAACATGCAAAGACTGCCGACGTCACACAAGCATCTATAAACAAATCGTTATTGCGATTTAAGGACCTATTTAAAAGCTATAAATCGTCCAGAGCAATGCAAAAACAACCCTAATCCAATTATACTGATGGTCTAAATTTGCGCGATGAGTACAAGAGCCTTAGTTCTCATAAACTATTTTCTGTACCGGCAAAATGAAGAGACGACACATCTGTCCTTTTTTGATTCGTGCAATAACTCATAAGTGTGAAAAGAAGGGACAATATTTACGAGGTGTTTATATCGATACAGCGGCGTTGATTCAAACATTGCTTTGGTTTATTACAGTCAATAAAATTGAATGTTATGAGGCAAGGTCGCACGTGAAAGATAGTGATTTATGTCTTCATCTCGAAAATACGTTCAATACGGTGTTTTGGGACCAGTTTTTTAGTTTTTAAGATCATACCAAGATAGTAGAGTCTCCTCTCGGTTACATTCATCTATTAAAAGTACCTACGTCTTTTCAAATAGGTTGTGTGCAGTGCACTTCATATATGCAAAAAAGCACTGCCTACCCCAAGGTCGCAATACAAACCTATGTCGGACCATAGAATGCCAACATAGTTGGACATGAAATTTTGCAATTTTTCTCTTATAGTGCATACCCTAGTTATTAAAACTTTTGCACTCCTCTGGTTTTATGTTCAGTGGATTTAATAAAAGCCTATTTCTCTTTTTAAATCAAAATTAAGTAAAGTTGAGTTTGGTTAAACATAAACAATATCTAGTCAATAAACATAACTTATATCTACTTATAGTTTATATCTGCTAGGTAGATACAAATTAAGTAGAAACGAATATGTTAGAGTTTGAAACTTAAACATACAAATAAGCAGACAATTTTTTCTTATTATGTAGAAGGTAACCCCTGTAAGCTTTAGGGGTAGTTAGACATAGGTACTTTTTAAAATTAAATACAAGGGGTTGATAAATCACTAAGAGTAGACAATGTTTTTCTGTTTATATGAACTGCAGCTTTCAATACGCATCTACACGACGTTATACATATATACGTTACGATACGTTTCGACGACCTCCGTGGCGCAGTGGTATGCGCGGTGGATTTACAAGACGGAGGTCCTGGGTTCGATCCCTGGCTGGGCAGACTGAGATTTTCTTAATTTGTCCAGGTCTGGCTGGTGGGAGGCTTTGGCCGTGGCTAGTTACCACCCTACCGGCAAAGACGTACCGCCAAGCGATTTAGCGTTCCGGTACGATGCCGTGTAGAAACCGAAAGGGCTGTGGATTTTCATCCTCCTCCTAACAAGTTAGCCCGCTTCCATCTTAGACTGCATCATCACTTACCATCAGGTGAGATTGTAGTCAAGGGCTAACTTGTAAAGAATAAAAAAAAAAAAATCTACAAGTGACTAACAAAAAAACAAAGATCCTAGCTCACTATCTCAGTACGGCCGTGAACCCAATCTGTACAAGTGCAATGGCACAAGGGGGGCTCATCAATCACACTTGCTATCATTGCGAGATGACTGACTGACCAATTTACTTTGACCTTTCAACTCACAGATACGGTCGATGTGAGACAGATGCTCCTAAATAAACAGAATCTGTGTCTTCGTGTTTATTTTTCTTTGACACAAAGTCTGAAATCGTAACCTTCTTCATTTTCAGAACAAATGTTTAGTAAGCAATAAGCAAATTTTATTGTATACCAAATAATAGTGCATTTAAGAAAAGATAATAAGTGCACGGTAAATAGGTACCTATATAATATGTTAATTTATTAAAATAAAATGTATGAATTTAATTTCACTTAGTTGAAAGGTACCTATTATCTTTTAGGTTATATTGTGTCCATCATGACTCTGCTGCATTGAATATGTAATAAAAACGACCGAAGTCTGATATATCGTATTCTTAATTATTATGATGTAGGTATAGATTATAGCATATATCAAACAACTAGTAGGTAGGTATACCTACACATATAATATATGTACCTAAGAAAAAAGCACATAAAATAGATAAAATTTACCTACTTTTGATAAACTAAACATTATTTACCATTATACAGGTATCACATCTAAAGGTATCCTTTTAAATGATACTTAAACAATTTGGTATTTAAGGTAACTAATAACACTGAGAGCAAACTTCAAAAATCAAATCTCAATAATGACTTCCGGCAAATCAGTCATGAAACGTCGGACAGACAAATACGCGGCCATTTAAAAGCCTGCAAAACCGTAATTGCCTCGATTTCAAACTTGTCAAAATCACATTAGTTCACCTCCCATAATGGTTCGCCTTCAGCTGGAAGGGGGATTATTAAATAGTCATTAGCGTCACCACACCTAGGCATACATAATGTTCGTGTTGAAACAAAAAAGTAATTTTGAGATTTGTGCCGACTGCCGGAGGGAGGGGTCAATCAACCGTGACTGACACGGAAGGAGCGGGGCCTCCACGCAAATCATTATTTTGTCGTTAGCCTGATATTGCCTATGTGTTTGGAAATGCGGGTACTTTTACCTGTATTATACCTACCACAGTGTTTCATGTAACGTTTATGCTTTGTATAAAAAAAATACAATTAGCAATTATAGATAACAACCAAATCGAGATAGTATCTTAACAATTTATATCCTTGGTTTATATAATTAATGCATTGTGTAGTGGATCCCATATGATTTACTACATAATTGATGAATATTATTGATTGAATCTGTATTGTAACATTCATTTTGCAATACAAGTTCGTCTTTAGTTTCTTCTGTTGTTTCGTCTCTTGAAAATGCGTAGATACTTAATACCCTACCTTATCTGTTACTATAGGACCTATGTCTAATGCTTATCTTATTCATACTACTGTAGTATCCTCATTGTGCAAAAATACAGATTTGTAAAATTTACTCTGAATTAATTTGTGGCAATGTTACCCATAAACCTATACCTACATAACAGTAGTAACTACGTATTCAAAAACGCTGTTTTCTTAGTTGTATTTGCAAAATCAAAAATTTACAAAGATATTTAAAAAACATTGGTTGCAGTTGTTTTAGAAATTGAAAATTATTGGATAGAGCAAACCATTTGATATTCTGTCTAAGTAATGGTTACAGCGCCATCTAGTGAACACTTAGTGACTTTCTCACATTATAATTGATTGATATCTTGATATTATCTTCTTTGATATTATTTTACATAAAAACAGGTCCTCATGTTTGTTTTTTATTTGTTCAGTATTGAGTAAAAGCAATGTTCCAATCGACTTTTAAAAATACACAGGTAGGTACTATCAATGTTAATTTAAAATTATAACTCTATTTCGATTTAATTAACAAAAGTAGGTACTACTTATTAAATCCTTGGATTTTGCTTTGTTGCAACTTTAGATACTCGTAGGTATAGATGAAAAAAACTACTTTAGTTTGGACATTACAGTTGCTGAACATTGAACATAGACGTACCTACGTTAATAATTATTACGTACGTACTCGTACTTAGGTACGTTAATTATTATCTACCTCTCAACCTTATTAGAAACAATATCTAATTAGGTAAGTATAAAATAACACAATCTAAATATATTAGCTACTTCATACATGCCTACATTTGCTCTGACAAGTCCACATGAACTGTCTTTAGTGAAGTTTATACCAAGTAGGTATGTTTATCTTTTCTTCATTTAATTTTAATTTACTTAATGTAGGTGCTTTACGTAAGGTGATGGTATAATAAAAATCTGTAATTTACAATCATTATGCTTTATTAATTTCATGTATTTATTTATATATTTATGACAATATCGTCTCGCCTAACCTTATTATGTTACTAATTATAGTTATATTTCATAAATTTTGAATCGATAGGAAATAATGGTAAATAAAATCCCCCAAATTAGGATCCAATAATCTTTTCTACGGTCCTAATATTTTTTTTTAATAATTCAAGAACTGTCAGTAGACCTAACGACCAAAACTTAATTGTAATTTTATAAAACTAATATTTCGTTTTTTTTTACAAACCAAATATCTAACATCTGGCGCGGGATTTAGTTAGATTGCACAAAATAGAAAACATATAACACTCTATGGTCTTCTACCGCCATAGCCTGTGGGATTCGATAACATTAGGTACCAACGCGCATGTTATTACAACCTAAAGCGAATTGTTACAGTAGCTTTCAATAGAAGAAATTAAATATTAAATACATATGGGTTTAACTTCTACCAATATAAAACCTGCTTTGTTTCGAGAAAATATGAATTGATTCATTCATTAATAATTAAATCACTGTGTCAAAAAGTTTCTAATGATACATTTAAATGAGTCGTTCTTTTTAATTTAGGAACAGCATTTATCTGTGGTAGGAATCGTCCAGTGGATCAGAAATGGGATCTATTTCACTAAAGGTTTTTAAAGGCCAGCCTTCATAAATCCTTATTTTTATTTCCATTAAATCATTAATTTAGCCACTTTAAAATATCATCATAATGAGTGCCCGTTAAAAACCTTCGGATTTTTATTAATGTTTTTTATTCAAAGGTAAATTTAAAAATTGATAATTAATTAATGATGGATTACTTTAATTATACAGGAATTCAGTTTATTAAAAGCTTAAACAACATAATTTCATTCATTTTGGATTACGATCGATCAATTTTAGAATCTTCTGTACCAAATAGACTAAGTAATAGAAAGGTTTGTTTCATAATACCTAAAGAAAACTATGTTACTATATATAATAATATAAGAAAACACAAAACATACTGGTACTAAATAATCGAACCCACTTGAGAATGTATTTGACAAATAATTTTGTGCAATTACCGTAACAATTCACTTTGAAGGATGCTTTTAAACGAAATAAAATGAAATATTTGAGCAAATTTTATAAATTATATAAAAAAATGCATCCCAGCCAGACCACTAACATCGTCCAGTCTAATTGGAAAATAATAAAAACAAAATGTGACAGCGAACCTAAAGCGAATCAATAAATAAATATCGTGTAAAATATCGACAATATACAGTTAATACAATTTACATTACTTAACGAACACAGCACAAATAAAAATATATGTGTAAGATAAAACGGGCTCACCGAGTTCTTAATAAAACATTCTCTAATTAATATCTAAGTATGCGAAAAAAACAATTTACAATAAATAGTTTACATTAAATCGAAAAAACGTATAACGCGAATCCCGACTTTCATCAGACATCTATCCACTCTTCTTTAACAGTACTTATTCATAAGACTATCAAGATACAAGTAAGTAAATAATTAATGTTCGATTTTTACGTATATTGGTTTCGATAGGCAATGATTTTATAAAAATACCTTTGTTTGTCTCCGTGAGACACGTATAATATGAAATGGCCGAATAACATGCACCTTCAACGCGCTTAGAAGGCGCCTATAACACTGAACAACCAGTTTATTTCCTAACTTTGGTATACTGTGTACACATCCTCGCAACTACTTAGATTCATCTCGTAAAGGTCTCAAATTATGAGTTAAATAAGTAAATACCACCGCACCCACAAAACTGAAGGTAACTTTTGTTCCACTAAGTATAATTACACAATGAGTGAATTTCTCTGTCTGTTTCTTCAATTCCAATTTGTTTCGTTAATACCAAACCGCTACAAACGCCCGCTTTCAATAGAATTAGAAAAGTACATTAAGATTCTTAAGCTTCACCCTTGCAACATTTTACAATAATATTAAATAGATTTCCTATGAATTTATTATCAGTATCATTAATTACGTATATGTGTCATCGAAAAATCGTATACATTGCACTTGTTGAACTGGCCTTTCCAACTACGAAGTTGAGAGTTAAAATCAGAGAAGATTCACAAAATAAAATATCCTAGTTCCTGTAAGATCGAGTCAAGAACCGATCGTCGATTTCCAAAATATCAATAATATTATTCACACTAAAACAATTGTACATAATCATAAAATCTAAAATTATCATTTTTATATGTACAAAATAGCATTTCGATAGCTTAATTAGAAATAAAACATCAAATATATTAAATAATAACAATATCGTTACTAATTGCCTTCTTATCAATGGTTAATTATAAGAGGTCCTTATGGTTTTGTAATTCAATACTAATCAAAAGGTTTATCATTTCTTATTACAAAGTGCTTTAACCGGTATAATTAATAGTTTTATATTGATTTCGTATATTATAATTAAATAAGTACGTTTTAAATCATTTATTAAAAATAAATTTAAAAGAAAACCATAAAATAATATACCGAGCACTTTGTTCATTGATAAATGATAAACAGTACCTCAGGAGAGACTCCCAAGTTACTGTAAATATTCAAAACAATAACCAAACTAGGTACGTTAAATGTATTTAATCACATCGGTACTGATGCAGCTTCACTAATCATATACACTGCTTTTTTGGTAATTATTGGTATTGAGATTGTTCTATAAATTAATTTATACTTAACAACTGTAAAAATCTCTTCATCACACTATCATTACTCTTTATGCCAAGTCACTAATTACGCATTAGTTATAATCATAATATTATCATGAAAAGTCCAACATACAATTTATACAAATTAAACCGTTCTAGTAACTTCGGCCACCGGATCATAAGTTTCAGATTCATCATTCCAGTGCACAAAATTCAATGTTATATGAAAATAAATGGACACAAACCGACTCGGTGTCATGAGGTCTAAATCTGAAACAAATCGATCTGTCACTTGGACCGCACGAACTAAGCTAAAGGCTTTTACTGGGGCGAGGTGGGCGGACTCATGTTGTCCGGTTCATCGCCGGAGCCGGGTTCGCCTTTGGTCTTGTTTTCTTTCTTCCACTTCATGCGCCGGTTCTGGAACCAGATCTTGATTTGGCGCTCGGTGAGACAGAGGGCGTGCGCGATCTCGATCCGTCTCCTCCGCGTCAGGTATCGGTTGAAGTGGAACTCCTTCTCCAACTCGAGGGTCTGGTACCGGGTGTACGTTTGCCGTCCCCGCTTTCGTTCTGAAATCAGAGAACAATAAACTTTAGTGTGCACAAAAAGAAACGTGCGAAGTCAGTCTGGCAGCGCCATTACTCAGACATTAAAAACTGCATAGGCATTTCTGACAAATGGTGGTTATTTGTAAACAGCGAACACTCCCGGCGAAGTTAATTGAAAATTGTTCTGAGCTTATCAATTTGTTAATTGTTTTTGCTTGTTCGGCATTTCTCTCGGTTGTCGGGGGTAGCTAAGTTAATGGATCATATAGAGTTAAACATAAATTGAATTATTTGATACTAAACAAAGTTATGGTTCTAACTTATATCACCATCTTAAATAATTAACCATTTTTATGCATATAGTTGTATTAGTAAAAGAATGAAAATATAAAAGAGTAATGTTTCATCCCAAATGAACTTCTAATAATATCTAAAATCTATAATATCAATTGCCAACCAGCATTGCAAACATATAGCCTCTCTTTTGTTTCTGGATATTTTTGTCATTATTCTGAACATTTTGAAATAGATCTACCTATTTATTATCGGTAACTTTGTCGTAACTCGTACTTTATTCGTCTGTACGCATCTTTATCCCAAGATTTGTATCCACAACGCTACCGATGCCAATTAAAATAATTTAAGACGCCTGTAGCCTTTTTCATTTTGTAATCATTCATCTTCGAGAATATCCAAACCATGTTCACTTGTTTTAGAATATTCTTTGAGCTGTAATTTGGGCCGTAAATTGAAAACACGATGAGTCTGACAAGAATCTAATATTTTAAAGTTTGTAAATTTAAAGATGAAATATTTTATACGAGCTGTTTAGAAGACATTATTAATCTTACTACTTTTAAAATATTATGCAGCAGATGAAAAAAATGTTAGTGTATAAAATACATCACAGTTTACTATGATTTGGTATTATTATCTCTTCTGTTATATGCTATGACTAATTCTTAAGCCTTTCACTCATACAAAGTGTAACAGACAGTTTCAAAATAAAAGCAATTTATTTCAAATTGAGTCAAGGCAGCCAAAAGAAACTTCGCAACGTTGTCTATAATTTCGAACACGGTTGATTATTTTCATTTCAACGGAAGCACGCAAAACAACTTGCAATACAAGATAAACACGCCAACTTCGGGGAAACTTTGACACGAACTTGGATTACATTGCAAATAACGTCCTGCCCACTGTTTCCCAGAAAGACAATATTCATAACTTGGAAAAACAAACACAAATGTTATGATGACTAACGCGGCGTTTAGCAAGCTTTTAGCTGGTGTTGATAAATCTGCGGAGTGTAAAGAAAGATTGTGATATTTGCACAGAAACCTCTGTCAAGTTGAATTCATCCAAATATCGAGAAGATAATGTTAAACTTATATACACAGTAGATGACCTAGATAGAACAAAGAGAGTTGTAAACATTGTACTTTCAAATAAATAAATTAATTTAAATGAAAAAAACTTTCAAGTCACAATCATGTTCAAGTTGAATTCATCATTTAAATGTCGAGAAGATAATGTCAAACTTATATGCACAGTAGATGACCTAGATAGAACAAAGAGAGTTGTAAACATTGTACTTACAAATAAATAAATTAAAATTAAAAAAAACTTTCAAGTCTTTAACAATCACTATTAGTTTCAGTAAGTTTTTCGTAAATATAGTCAAAGTAGTAAGTATAAAAGATTCAGTGCTCCAAGCTGTAGGATTGCAGCAGTAGCGGATTCAAAATTATCGGCCACTTGTTGCGCAGGAAATTGATAACAGCCTCATCGTGGCCCCAGCTACCGAATTTTGGGACGCATTCAAGAATGCAAATGCTATTGGCCACCGAATATTGGCTATTGATGTGAATTAGTATGCGTTGGTAATGAAAACCTTATCGAACCCTCATCGTGATTCGAATTTTGTGGAATCAATTTATCGTAAACAAGCATCACTGCTTTTATTGATCGTATAACAACGTCTATATTTTGTGATAACTAAAGGATAACCCAGAAAATGGCAGATGGATTAGAGGACGTGTTTAGTGAGTTCTTTAGCAAAATAGCCAAAAAAATTAAATGTTGTGAAAGTTTTGGTGAAACAAAAGTATCACAGACTAAAGTATAAAATAAAAAAGAAAAGCTTATAAGCAGCATCTAGGACAACGAAAACTAAATTTTACGTCCAGAAGACGCTAAACAAAATCATATACGATATAGCTTATGAAATCCCCTTCCCAGCGGGCTTTATATATTACACTGGCGGTTTCATCGCGCACTCAGATGCATAAAACATGATCCCGCCGTCAGATTTAAACCGTACGTAATAAGAGCATTAAAGGACGCGTCTGAGCGGGTGAGACGCTCGCGGCAAGACACTTACAGCTTAATTTAGAAGCGAATATTGCTCGATGCATTTTATAAAATGTTAATTGGTCAGCAGTTGAGATAGTTCGCGAGCTATGATGATGCATTGGTATGTAAAGAAACGCCAAACATAGCTTCCCGCCAGTTTCAAATGCACTGTGGATACGAAAACGTTTGAGCGGACAAAACGCGCTCGAATTAATTGAAATAATTAATGATAAAATAATCTGGACTTTCACAGTTAGTGCGCTTCATTCACATTCATTCACACTCCAAATGAGATTCATAAAAGATTAGCATAATAGAAAGTAGGTATGTGAGCGGACAAGGCATCCGTTTCACACAGAAAGCGTACATGGCGACAAAATTACGACGTACTCAAGTAGTAGATGTTATATAGGAAGTATTTTTATAGACATCTAGTACCCATTTAGAATGACTTCGCAATCACGTTGTTGTTGCACTAAACGACAATTCTGATTTAAAAGTTATATTCGTATACATTTTTAATACCACTCAGTGGTGTTGGGTCGAAAACAGACTGCCACGCATAATAAAAAAAAGTCAAGTGATGCATTTTTCAGACTGCCATTTTTTGACATCAGCTGAAAGTCATTGATTTGTTTTACGGAATGTTTATGTTAATACAATGCCAATGATTTTGATCACAGGGACTTCAATAGAGAGACAATAGGCACTTAATTGGCAATTCTCGTGGTCACCATAGTCTACACGGTACAGAGTAGATTAAAATATTTAAGTTCTTAAGCTAGTAACTCCAATGTGATATTCTAACACCAGTTCACTGAAAATGACCTAATGTTTAGCTAAACAACATCGTCTAAATAAAGCAGCTGCTTGCAAAACACTCAGAATTATGCCATCTGAAAATGCAGTTTGAAGAAGAAGTCGACTAACTCGGTCTGTTATTTTAAATTTTAATGGCAATCATAATCTTGAAACCGAATCTCTCAGCTTAGTGGTAGAGGTTAAAATATTAATACCTACATACTACAATAAAATTTCGTTCACCCAAGTAGATCTCGTTCCTTTGGAAATTATACAGTATGTAATAGATAACTTGCCTTGAGCAAAAAGGCAAGAGAAAGGCTTAGAAAATACGCATCCGAAATGTGGTATTAGAGGCACTTGCTAATTGCGCTTGGAATGCTTTCCTGTTAATGTTTTCAACTACCACTACTTTTCAACTACTACTAACACTTGTTTATTTCAAACACATTATGCGGCGGGAAAACTGCAGCTTGGGAAAGTTGATAATAATATTGTCAATACAACCGGGAAAAGACCAAGAAGCTGTTTACCAACACGATGAACTTTACTCTTTCCTATACGCTAGCGAAGATAACGATAGCTATCGATCCATATAACATGTGGACACTGTTGAGGTTGTGGTTTACCACGACATTTATAATATTCAAAATTCTTTAGAAAAATAGGAAAGTCTGCAGCATCCAAACTCAGCTTTTCTATTGTTTTAATCGTTGTAACAGACCTGTCTTTGTCTTACAAAATACATGATATTGAGTTTGTGTAGAGCGTATAAAACGCAGCGTTTCGCCCGCTCGTGTCCGTGACACCGTGTGTGTCGTGGCCCCAGCGACGCTGCATGTGTCGCGCGAGCACATAAATCATGGCAGGGGAACAAAGTCGGCCCCGGATTACTTTCACGACGAGCGTGGACACGCGTGAGATTGAGAATACTCGCAATAGATGATTAAGTATTTTACCAACTATATAAATAGCTATAAGTACTCGTATTTCAGTATTTACAATGTTCATAAGTACCTTCTTAAGATAATACCTTCACACTTCTCAATATTTAGGTTATATAAAAGTCTGATGTCCTTTTGGAACCTATGTATTATATAAGGGTCGAGGTTTGAAAATATTGACTTTTCTTATTTCCGAGGAATTCTCAGTATCAGTCCGAAACTAGTGTTACACCCCGTTACTTATTACCTATTAAGATTTGATATTTAGAATAGAGTCTAACATTTTCAGATTATCACCCTAATAGTCCCTAAATAATGCCAATACATATTGGTGCATTTTAACAAATCTCATTTAGCATCAAAAATCAATATTTTCCATGAATTTGACAAAAGAGTAATATCATCATTTTAGCCGATAGACGTCCAGGATATAATGTATGCCT
This sequence comes from Bicyclus anynana, assembly GCF_947172395.1. Classification (NCBI taxonomy): domain Eukaryota; kingdom Metazoa; phylum Arthropoda; class Insecta; order Lepidoptera; family Nymphalidae; genus Bicyclus; species Bicyclus anynana. The sequence goes on from NC_069092.1 coordinate 5,435,728, forward strand.
TTTGTACGGATTTCCATGGTCCCAAGCCTTGCAGCAACTTCAAAAATGTGGAGACTAAATAAAGTTGCGACAAAAGTGTTATCTAAGCGATTGCTACTGAGTACCTATACGGTACCTACGCGGTATATTTAGGTAACAAAAAATACATTTCAGCGACATAAACTTAAATGCCTACCAAATTCATCAAGGGATGACAAGTGAAAAGAGCTTTTAATTTAATTCGTTGCGGTATCGCGCGGAGGAATATGAAAAAAAATATACAGCAACAGCTTGAAGCGATATCGACAATCCATAATTCATGTCCTACAATTTCATACGTTCGCATACAATTGAATAGCAATAAAACATATTTCGCGCACGATTGAATCATAACTTTATTAACTGGGGGGCAGAGTTGAAACTCCTGTGGTGACACGCTTTGTTTACGCCTTTGTGAAACGGAGGCGCCACTCGGTGTATTGCAACACGGCACATGATATCAAACGTGTATTCATATTAATGCAATTTCTCTTAAACGCTTACACGTCGTAAATAAAATTACTGGTTTCGAAGGTCCGAGAAGCGAAGGTCAAACTTGCTTCAGTGCGTTTAATTAACACTCAATCGAAAAATAAAAATGTAAAGCAGTAACTGTTTAACTTCGTAATTCCTGAGAAATCAAGATGTCGGAAATAATTATAATAAAAAGTCCTAAACCTTGTATCGTCCATTTTTTTATATTTTTTGCTGGGCACCGATAAAGTACCCTAAAGATGGTGTCTGACGACTTAGTAGGTACATGATTTCTCGTTTTATCCTGAACAAAATTTCATAGAAACTATAATGAGGAAGGACATCAATGGCTTTTGTTCCATTCATATTGAGACTTAAAAATCAATCTCTAAACGAATTGCCAATTTAGATGAACTTGACAAAGCTCGCATTTGACCACGAACTCTCGATGACAAATTGACAAGTACATCTACGAGTAGGTACACTTGTCAATTTGTTATCGAGAGTTTGTGGTACAACATAGCACCATATTATTATGGTAAAAATAGCGGATGGCAACGACTTCGTCCGCGTGGAATTTAGTTTTTGACAAAAAAAAACAAACCTTCGTACCACCAAAATCATCAGTTTGTCGCAATTCTTTTCGGGATAAAAAGTATATGCCTATGTGTTAATCTAGAGTAAAATCTATTTCCATTTCAAATTTCAGATAAATCGCTTCTGTAGTAGCGGCGTTAAGAAGTAACAAACATAGGTACATCATACAAACTTTCGCGTTTATAATTTAGCATTGTAGGTACATTGTATCATACTTATATCTGAAGATATTGTTATTCATATGAAAAATCATGGTTGGGGAATTGATTAAAACAGCCGAATTAAAAAAGGCAGAAACATGGAGGCCTCTGATATCCATTAATCATCGGCTAGGCTGGGCGGGCGGAGACATTATCTACTTGCCCAGCTATGTGCATACCTACTCGTGTACATTATACGCCCTAATGACTTTTGAGAATAGTGTGTTTTATATAGATAGATGATAGATTATACATAAGTTCGATTTTTAGCTCTACTTTAGTAGTTTTCAAACGTAACTCGGTGGTGGTTGATTAATATATTATACTATAGCCATTTTAGCGTTATATCTCTTTAGCAGACACCTCTCGGTTTCACCTGCGAATTTTTTGTTAACGCGGGAATATCAGAATAAAATTTAGCCTATGACACTCACAAATAACGTGTCTTTCTAAGAATTTTCAAAATCGGTTCAGTAGGTCCAGAGTTTACCCTAAAACCTCGCAAATTTTATTTTACTCTTTATAATATCTGTGTCGATATAATCGGAAATAGGTACTTTGTGTCGATAACATGAGAGATTAAATTGTCAATAACATCTTACAA